>NW_028274818.1:17285416-17436708 GCF_037043125.1 Eumetopias jubatus | reverse complement strand
TTACATATATCTTCGTTAGATTCACAATTCTTTTCACATTTAGGTCTTACTCCAACTATTAGGTACCTATGTGTTTGGTATCATGTGGCCATTTAGCTTTATTTTACTCTGTATTTTATATCAGTTTTCACCATATAAAAATTGACAGGCTCTGCATAAGTCTGTCCTATCTTGTATATATTTGAAGATAGTTTATCAATTAAAAAATATTCTATTTTTAATTTTGATAGTAGTGTTGTAAATTTCAGAGACTATTTTGAAAAGAAATATGTTCTTATATATTAAGTCACGCAGTCTAAGAAATTATTCATGTTATTATCTAGTCAGTATTAAGAAATGCTTAGTCAGAGAGAAAGCAATTTTTGTCCTCAAAAGATTTATATTATAGTAGGTACTATAGTATTTTGAGATTAATTCACAAACTATAAAATTCATCCTTTTTAAGTATAACATTAAGTGATTTGTACAATGTTAACAAAAATACGCAACAACCACCAGTATCTGGTTTCAGAGTATTTCCATCACCCAAAAAAGACACCCCACATCTTCTAACAGTCACTCCCACTTCTCCTTCCCTGAGTCCCTGACAACCACTAATACACTTTTTACCTACATGAATTTTAGTATGGACATTGAGTTATAAATTGAAGTATAATCATACAATATGTGGCCTTATGTTTCTGTCTTTTTTACTTAGAATAGTATCTTTATGACTCATTCTGTTGTAGCATGAATCAGTACTTCATTCCTTTCTATGTCTGAATATCATTACATGCCAGTTTTGTTTATTGATTCATCATTTGATGGACATTTAGGTTCTTTCCACTTTTTGACTATAAGAATAATGATGCTGTAAGAATTCCTGTACAAGTTTTTCTGCAAATATGTTTTTAATTTTCTTTATACTTAAGAGAGGTATTACTGAGTCATATTTGAACTTTATATTTAACTTATCCAAAATATCTTCCATGTCTGAAAGTCTGGTTCTGATGCTTCCTCTGTCTCTTCAAACTTTTTTTTTTTTTGTCTTTTTCTATGCCTTGTGATTTTTTGTTGTAAGCTGGACATATTCTATTGGGTAAAAGGAATTGAGCTATACATACTTTTAGTGGAGAGGTTTTATGTTTATATGACTAAGAGTTAGGTTATATTTACTGTTTGGTATAGCTGTAGATGTCAAGTCTGTAAGTTGCTCTAGGGTTCTTATTTTTGTCTCCCTTAGAGATTTCTTTTAAATAGGACCTAAGACATGCAGATCATTATGTTGTAGTCCCTGTTATTATGCAATGGATTCCAATTGACGTGGTGGTGAGGTACATGGTGTGTGGGGCAAGCATTCTAGTGTTCTATGATTAGGAATTTCAGTGAGCCTCTGTTCCTGGCAAGTGTGTCTCAGGTTTTTGGATTTAGGTAAGACAGGAAAGCAAGAGGGAGCTGAAGTCAGTTATTTTCCTTCCCCAGACCAGTTCAATTCTGGTAACCTGGGTTGGTTGGGCTCTGGTAAAAACAGTTTTCCTTGAGGGCAGACCTTGTCAGGGAGAACAGAATGTTTTAACATATTTCAAAACAGCACATTTCCCCTCCCACTGCTGGAAGCATGAGGAGATTTTTCTCTGATCTCAACTGTGAGATCCTGGTATGGCTTCTAGAGATGAACTTCACTAAAATGTGGGGGTTCCTCTAAGAATGGGTCCTCCAGAATTTTTAACTGACAAGTTTGTCTGCAATGAGCAACCAGCAGTTTTTCAACTGCCATTTAAGTTTTCCTATCACAGATTTGGCTCTAGCAGTGGTTCCTATTCCTGGATTTCTCTTCTGGTAAACTGTGATTCTCGGTACTTGCCTGTCTCTTCATTCTGGGGGACAGACATGTGCCTTGTGACCTCAATTCTCTAATACTCTAAGAAAAGTTAATTTTCAATTTGTCCTGATTTTTCTCTTGTTGTAAGGAGGGGGGTGATGTCTGCTAAGTACCTTACATGTTCAGACCAGACTATATTTAAATTTTAGAGAAACCATATTTTTTTTTCCAAAGCAAGGGCACCATTTTTACATACCAAACAGAAATGTATGAGGGTTCCAATTACCCTACAGCCTTGTAATAATCTCTTTGTGATTATAGCAACTCTAGTGGGTATGAAATGATATCTCATTGTGGCTTTGATTTGCATTTCCCTGGTGACTAATGATTTTGAGCTATTTTCCATATGTATATTGGTTATGGTATATCTTCCCTAGAAAATTGTCCATTAAAATCTTGTACCCACTTTTTAAAATTGGTATATTTGTTTTCATTGTTGTTGTTTTGAGTTGTAAAAGTTCTTTATATATTCTACATACTAGATTTTTATCAGATATATGATTTTGCAAATATTTTTCCCATTCTATGGGTGTTGTTTTACTTAATGGTTACTATCATTTGAAGTACAAACATTTTAAATATTAATAAAGCTTACTTTATCTATCTATCATCCCTCTGTTGGTTGATGTGCTTTCGTATCATATCTAAGAAGCCACTGCCAATTACAAGGTCATGAAAAGTTATACCTCTGCATTTTTCTAAGAGTTTTATAGTTTTACCTTTTATGTTTAAGTGGTCCACTGTGAATTAATTTTGTATATAATGTGAGGTAGGAGACAAACTTCTTTTTTTTTTTTTTTTTTGGTAGGTATATATCCTGTTGCCACAGTACAATTTGCTGAAAAGACTAGTCTTTCCTCAATTTAGGGGAAAAACTAAGGGGTCTTATCATGCAGATTACCTCATCCTTTTTGGGGGGATGGAGAGTGTGCAGGTAGAAGACTCATTGGTGTGGCTGATGGGTTAAGACTACATTTCTGTGAGAGATTGAAACTGCAATTAGAATACATAGTGAGCACCAGTTTGGGAACTCGAAATGACACCATTTTGGGCCTGTGGTTTTCTTTGTAACACCATGTAAGGCAATATATTCACCAATCTGGGGGATTAGGAAATAAATACCTATCAGGGAAACCATTATTCAGCCTAACACAGTGTGCCCTCCAATTCCCCAAAATTCACATTCACCTCACATGCAAAACATACTTACGCCATTCCAAAGTCCACAAGTGTGTCATCCTATTGCACCATCAACACACATAGAAAATCCTATCTGAGTTTTATAAGATTAAGGTTCCTAATCTCCCCATATAAATCATCTAATTACCTATGGATGAGGATGGGATTATATATGGTTGTAATCCATCCTGAGGGAGAATTCCTCTCTGTCCACTAATGAAACTAGAAAGTAAGCTACCTGTTCCCAAAATACTTGGTGGGGCAGGAACAGGATAATAGTTATAGATGTTCCTGCTCAAAAAGAGAGAAAATGACAGGAAAAAAGTAGTCATCAGTCATAATTTCCAACCAGAAAAATGCCATTATTTTCCAAGTTCTGGAATAATTTTCTGTGGCTTCCAGCTCCTATCTTTTGGGTTCACAGTTCCACTCCCTAAGCCACCCTTTCTTCTTCATGAAAGGTACCATATACTTGAAGCTGAGTACTATTACCAGTCTGTTTCTTGTGTTTAGAATTCAGGGAGTCCAGTTGTCTTCTTGCATTCCATACTCTATACCTTTCATTCCACTTGGCAGTTTTTTTGCTCATATTATAAATTCTCGAGATCCTTGTCTGTCTTCTGAGCATAACACGGGGATTCACCCTATAGACAACTGTCTCCTCCATAGAGATTTCTTGGATAATCACATCTCTGTTACTACTTCTTCTTTGATGACTGAGGAGATCCATGAATCATAAACCTAGCATCTTCAAAAAGCCCTCTGCATGACTGAACACTCTGACCTTCTGATTCAAGTTGCCATCCAGTGTCATTTCATTTCAGTATGACGTACTCCTTTTTTAGTTCATCTGTCTGCCATTGACACAGTCTCTCAGATTTTTTGATATCTGAGAATGCCTTAAGTTTTTCCTTATTTTAGGAAAATAATTTTATTGGTTATAGACTTCTTGACTGACAGTCTTTTGGCACTTTGAATATGTCATCCCACTGCTTTTTGGCTTTCATGGTTTCTTAAAACAACTGGTTATTATTTTGAATCCCTTGTGAGATAAATCACCTCTCCTTTGTCTCTTCATGATTCTCTTTTTGCTTTTGATAATTCGATTACAATGTGTCTGAGGGTGAATTTCTTTGAATTTATCTGACTTGGAGTTGGTTGAGATTCTTGGATGTATAGATTAATTTTTCATCAAATTTGGGAAGTTTTCCACTACTATTCATTCACTATTTTTCTACATCTTTCTCTCTCACCTCTCTAGGACTCCCATTCTCCCTATGCTGACGTACTTGATTGTGTCCCCATGATCTCTTAAGTTTTGTTCATTTTACTCATTTACTTCATTCTTATTTCTTTCTGTTCCTCAGACTGGATAATCTCAATGAATATATCTTAAATTTTGCTGATTCTTATAAATCTTCTGTTGAGCCTTTCTAATAAATTTATCATTTCAATTCCAGACTTTCTATTTAATATTATAATTTCATTATCTTTACTAATCTTCTATATTTGGTGAGACACTGTTCTCATATTTTCTTTTAGTTATTTAGACATTGTTTCTTTTTTTTTTCCTGAACATATTTAACATCACTAATTTGAAACCTTTGTTTAGAAAGTCTACATCTGGGCCTCCTCCAAGACAATTCCTATACACTGTATTATTTATATATGTATTTCTGCTTAGAAGCCACCACTTATTGTTTCTTCACATGTCTTATAAGTTTTGGTTAAAAATTGGATGTTTTAAGTAATACAATATGGCAACTTCATTAATCACATTCTCTCATCTCCCATGATTTGTTTTGGTTTCTGTTTGTTGTTTGTTTAGTAACTTTTTTGAAATAATTATGTAAGGTCTGTATTTTCTGCTGTATGCGACCACTAAAGTCTGTTAAATTAGCTTCGTGGTCTGTTAATGACTGGACAAAAATTTTTTAAATACCTAAAATCAATTAAGTTCCCTGTTCATTGTCAAGGGTCTCTGCATATTAAGACTCACCTTCAACACTCACCCAAGCAGTTTACCACCCCTAGTCAGCCTTCACTTGCTGTTTGTGCAGAGCCTCATGGTAGCCAAAGAGTTTAGAGCCTTTTCAAGCCTTTTCTAAATATGCCCAGCTTGGGCATGCACACAGCACCACTCATACATATGGCCTTCGAGATTCTCAGGAATATGTTGAAGCCTTACACAGCCTTCCATAGATATCTCACTTCCCAGCTTTTCCTTTAAAACTTTCTAGTTACCCTATTGTGTGCCACAACTGTTACCCATCATCTCAGGCAGCTGAAATATTCAACATTTCCCTCTGATTGCTTTTGACAAATGACCCAGGGAAAAGGTGCACTCGGTAAACTCCAAGTCTGTTCAAATAAAGGCAGTTTTGCAAGTCAAGTCTTCCAGGGAACCAGCAGACAGTCTGCAATAATAAAAATTCTCTGGAATGGGGCCCTGAAGGACTCCAATTCCAACCTGCCCCTACCCCAGGGTTGTCAGACTGCTGTTTCATCATCATGACTTTAGCTTTTGGTTGTCAAGAATGCCACAGAGTTGTGGTGGGAGAGTTGGAAGTGAGGCAAATTAAAACATCCTAAAAACCACTGTTCTTACTGAGATTCCATAATTTTTCTTGAAAAACCACTCTTGGGACTGTTGTCAATGGTTGGTTAATTTTCAGAATTCTAAAAAAAATTGATTTTTTTTGTTTTTTTGGGGGGGGTTTGGGTTTTTTTTGGCCAGTTTTCTTGTTCTCTTAATGGAGAAGAACTTTGGGAGCTTTTTGCTCTCCAATTTTGCTGATGTCACCCTGCCAAAATGATCTGAAAAAGTTGGGCAAAGTACTGTCACAGGTTTCTGTTAACTTCTTTTTATATTTGGTTAATCTTGGTTATTATTATATTATTATATATCGCATATGTATTATGTATTGCATTGAGCTACATACATTTTTCCCAAAGAATTATCTCTTCTAATTATTACTTTTCTAATTTTATTTCCTAATTTCCTAATTTCTATTTGCCATTTATATTTGCTTTTAAAAATGTATTCCTTGTGTTTTCATTATTCTTAGAAAGAACAACTTATTCAGGTCATGGCACACACACAAATGCACACAGACTACATTTTACTTTGAAATTCCTGAAACTGAATATTACAGTTTCAGGTATTTAATATTTTACTCGCAGTATTATTCACTGATTGCTATTTTTGTTGTTTGTTTTTGTTTGGTTGGTTTATTTTTTGGTCAAGATTGCTTTAAGATATTTTCGCTAACTTTAGCAAGGACAGGAATTTATCATAAACATATTTTATGAAGCTCACAAACTCACCTGGAAGACTAAAATCAGGTGCAGAGAATGAGTAGGTGGGGAGAGGGCTACACAAGAGAAGTTTTGTTAGGGCAAAATCACAAGTCCTGCTGCCACCAAACATTCTCTCTTAGTCATTGCTTATCACGTTGTCTGTGCTGTTTATGTATGTTTTTAAGGCACTATTTGATACTTGAAATGTTATTATTTATTTATTCATTATAATATAAATTGGCTGTTTTGCCTTACAATGATATGAATCACTTGAGGACAAGAATTATTTTCTGCAATTAACCATGCCTTAACACAATTAATTTCTGATTGATTGATTCTGCTTGCTGATCTATATATTGTGTATAATTAAGTGATTTCATTACCTCAGGGTATTATATATATATGTAAATATATTATATATATGCATGTATGTAATGTATGTCTGTAAATATATTATATATATGTAAATATATATAATTTCCTCAATTCTCAATACCTGTAGGCACAGAGTATAGGAAACAATAAAGAGGTGTATTGGGAGCTAAATCTGTTCTTTGAAATTCATTGATGAATTTCATTGATATTTAAAAGTCTGGGTATGCAAGAATTGCAGAAACTGTACCAAAAGTTCTTGCCTATCATTTACCAAACCAAGAGCATTTTCATTATCTGTCACTTAGCCTCTCCTCTAAACTTTTGCTTTCATCTTGTCAACTGTTTTCTCATTCTGCTTGCCTAGAGATTGTCCCTTTCTCTTTGAATGGGATGATTTTATCATGCTTTTTCTCAAGATGACATCTATTTTTTAACAAACGTTGTTGATATTTCCCATTTGCCTTTCTATCCCTTATGTATTTCCATACTCCTTTCATCAAGCTTTGGTGGGTTTTTATTTTCAATTACTACAACTGTTAATAGATAACCCCTCTGCTCCTGGAGCTGTTTTGTCTGCATCTACACCTAGAATGGGAGTTTTCATACCTCACTATGACTCCTTTTGACTACACAGCTCTTGGTGCATGAATCACTAGTGTACAAATATGAAAGCCTATTTCCCAGAGCTCCTTTTGTGTTAGGCTGGACTTTTATTGAAACTACAACCATAATTCCTTCCTCCCCTTGCTTGCCTTCCTTCCTGTTTGTGCTTCATTCTAATTCTCTTTTCCTGGCCTATGTCACAGGTACCTAAATCATTCTTCAGCTACTTAAAACCTACTGCTAACTTCATACATTTAGATCTTAAGTTTAGTTACAGTTTTAGATACTTTGTCTTTCATTTCTTCTTCCCACTGGCTTTTTGAAATTGTTAATATTATATATTTCTTTTCATTAAGTATAGTAATGTGATTTCTATTCAGATATTTGAAGATATTCACCTGTGTCTGTTTTCTTATTTATCTGGAACTTATGAGGTTGCATTTTATTGTTATTTTTAATGATTGTTTTTGCTCTCCATTGTATGCCTTATCATGAGTGCCAATTTTTCCATATGAAAATGTGTAGAACTTGAAATCAAAATAATGTTATTTTTTCCCTTAGAGATGCCTTGCTTTTTTCCTGTTACCTAGTTAGCACTCTGATGTCTTTAAGCACAACTTTTATATTTTTATATTTATTTATATTTTTATATTTTTTTCAACTCTTCTCCAAAAAACTATGTGTTCCTTAAGGGCAGTGACCTGTTTTTTATCTTCTCGTTCTTAGATATTAAGTATCTTCCACAGTTGTGCACATTGTAACTGCTCTCCATAAGCATTTATTAAATTGTCAATGGAAGATCAGTGGACTAAGATGGTTGAAAATAAAACGATAGGGAATCTGAGAAATTCAATAAACATCCTAGACAGAGAACAGCATCCAGGAATTATGACAGGCATCAGAGTTATTGCAGCCTGAAAGATTTGGCATCATATCCTGCTGTTGTAAATTCACTAGCTCTCAGAATCTGTGCAAGTATTAAAACTGTTCACACTCACTTTTTTATGTAATATGAACTAAAGTTGTTCCAGTGATAAAATGAGTTAATGGACATAAAGTGCTTAGCAAAATAATGATGGTTGAGTGCTCGAACACTGGACTTTTTATTATTGTAATTATTATCACCTGATATGTGTACTACACTAGAATTCAGCCTGTACTTATCAAGTAGCATGTCAGTAGAAATTTAAGATGGAAGAATCAGAATAAACAGAGCTAGCAGAGTTAATGCTTTTATAACTTAAAATTACTAAGTTAACCATAATATTGATCTTATATAGATTAAATTCTTTTAATTCTTTCTCACAAGTCTTATTCTCTACTCATTGAGTATTTTTCCTGTTGCTTTCTGGAAACTTTTCAAGAATTGCTCATCCCTTTTTACTATATTCTAGACAGGAAAGAGAAATGCAATCAAATGAAAAATGTGTCAGAATTCCTGAATTGCCTTTTCTGTTTGTATCCCCTCAAAATTATTAGTAGCTGCAATTTCACCTGTTGATTGGCAGTGAGGAAGGACACACAACCAAGGACCTAAAAGAAAACTAAACTTTTGTAGCACAAACAATAAGCTTTTGCTGTCCAACATTCATCCCACATCTGCCATGCTAACTGTGCCTGGGGGACATCTCTTGGGGAATCTCTCTTCTCTTGTCTGAAACAAAGCTATTTCAGTGACATTCATTCCAATCTCAGATTCAACGCCAAGGTCTCAATTAAACACCAGGCCTCAGGGACTTTCATATAATCCAATTCAGCCATGGGTAATTTTGAAGTCTGGGGAAAAAAAATCTTCACTTTCTTCACTATACTTTCAGGAGTGAAATATTCTCTTCCCACTGGACTTGAGCAAGAAAGTTTTAGCTCATAAAAACTTTTAGCAGCCAATTGCTAAAGAAATCATTTTGAAAGGTAGAGAGGAAAACTGAAATGAAAGTACGATTTTTATGACATTTTTGGCCATATCAATTCTTACCTGACTTCAAACTTTTAACTTCCTATATATATATAAACCACTTCAATTATCATATTTTAAACAGGTTAAATTAAGCCTTTGTAACTTTAGTTGAAAATTTTTAATAATTTGCAAATAATTCTGAATGACACGCATATTGTTCCTTTGATCTAAAAAGTATATATCTTTCTTTGAATAGCAGACACATTTTTTGATTTAGTTAGTAAGCAAAATCAAAGATTTAAGAATGACTGGAACAAGTATAAACCCTTTTATGATGGGTGTCCATTTGTTGGAGATAATTTAAAGGCTTTTATTGTGTACATTTTCCCAACTTTAGTAACTTTACCTTGATTTTTAATGGCATGTATTAACAATGGTTATTAATGGCATGTATTAACAATGGTTATTATTTCAGTAAATAATTTTGAATTCTACTTATACCATGCCTTATTCTTAGCCTTAATGGTACAGTAGTGAATTAGGATGAAACACTATACCTCTTCAGCTTGGGTGTGAGGAGGTATGGAGACAAGCAAAACACAAATAAACAATCAAAACATGTATGTCAGATGGAGATGCATGCTATAAAAAATAGTCTAAGGCAGGAACAAGGGAGAATCTGTGGTAAGGAGGAGTTAGTGCAGTCAAGAAGGCCACATTAGTTAGTGTTTGGGTAGAACATGGCATGCCATACTAGCCACAGCGCTACAGTCTTGGAGATTTTTTTTTTTTTTAGAACTAACACCATTATCTTGCTAAGAAGGATATATGTAACACTGTTAGTTCTTCTATTTATTTGAATGTTACAAATATGCTGGGTATTGACAAGAAATAAATTATGTATTACTCCAAAGAACATTGATAATTTATGAATTTCTATTAAACCCATTTTATGATATTTTATTAAACTTGAGAGCTGTGACCTACCTAGAGATTCCAGTTAAATTAAGCTAATTAAAGCAGAGAAACAGCATGGGTGAAAATGGCATACATGTAAATTTCTTAATGCAAATTTAAATTAATGAGTAAAGCAAATTTAGGAGTGCTCTGTTTTTATGCAGTTAATATAAAGTTGTTTCTTTACCAATATAGTCAAGTCACAATTATTATGTCCATAAAAAGTGAATGCTTTTTGAAACCCAGCTTTTGAACATTTTTATATTTAGAGATTCAGGATAAGTTTAATAGAAATACTTCCTTTTTGAATTTTACTGATGCACTGGTATTTTATCTTAGGGTTATTATTATAGAATTTACTTTGTTAAATCACTGTATTTTCAATGAAATCACTTTGTATTGTTGTTTTATTGTTTTCCTTATCTATAGCACACTCACACACATATACACTCATATGTTTAAGATATTAGTTTTATTGTATAAACACATAGTAAGAGGAGGAAATGTAAAAACAAAAGGGTTGGGATAAACAAATTGATCTGATTAAAAAGGCTATTAAAAATGGAGAGAAGGAAGAGAAAGCTAAGAATTAAAGATATATTTAGATATTGCCTTTGATATTTGTGTGGTTGTTCATACACACATAATTTAAATACATTTTCATGGCCTGGATTTTTCTTAGCAGGTTTTTTTTCCCCCCAGCTTTATTGAGATATAATTGACAAATAAAAATTGTATATATTTAAAGTATATAACATGATGACTTAAAACATACATTGTCAGCGGCTGGTTCAGTTAGTGGAGTATGCGACTCATGGTCTTGGAGTTGTGAGTTTGAGCCTCATCTTGGGGGTAGAGATTACTTAAAAAGATAAAATCTTAAAAAAAAAAAAAAAAAACCTGCACATGGTGAAATGATTACCACAATCAATTAACACACCCATCACCTCAGAGAGTTACCATTCTTTGTGTGTCAGTGTGCATGTGTGCATGTGTTTGTGTGGTGAGGATACTCAAGATCTACTCTCTCAGCAAATTTTAAGTATATAATGCAGTATTATGAACTATAGTGACCATGCTATACATAAGATACTCATTTTATACATGAAAATGATTTTGACCAATATCTCCACATTTCCCCCAGTCCCTTAGCAACCATTCAATAAGCATGGGGGATTTTCTTAAATTCCACATAAAAGTGAGATCATATACTATTTGTCTTTGTCTGTCTGGCTTATTTCATTAAACATAACATCCTTGAGGTTCATCTGTATTGTTGAAAATAGCAAGATACCCTTCTTTTTTATGGTTAAATAATATTTCATTTTTACTGGAAGAAGAACTACTGGATTGTATGATAGTTCTATTTTTAATTTTTTGAGAAATCTCAATACTGTTTTCATAGGGGCAGCACCAATATACATTTTCATCAACAGCATACAGGGTTACTTTTTCTCTACACCCTCACCAACATTTAACACTCTTCTTTTGGATAACACCTATCCTAAGAGTTGTGAGGTAATATCTCACTGTGTTTTGATATGCATTTCTCTGATGGCAAAAACCCTTTCATATGACTATTGGGTTTTTATGTCTTCTTTGTTTTAAAAACGTCTATTCAGGTCCTTTGCCCATTTGTAAAATTGGGTTATTATTGTTTCTGCTATTGAGTTGTAGGAGTTCCTTATTTATTTTGGATACTAACCCTTCATCAGATACATGGTTTGCAAATATTTTCTTGCAATGTGTATGTAGGTTGTCTTTTCATGTTGATTGTATCCTTTGCTATTCAGAAGCTACTTAATTGATGTAGTCTCACTTGTTTATTTTTGTTGTCTGTGCTTTTAGTGTCATATCCCAAAATCACTACCAATGTCAAGAAGCTTTTTCTGGGGCTCCTGGTTGGCTCCATCAGTTAAGAGTCCAACTTTTGATTTCGGCTAGGTCATGATCTCGGGGTAATGAGATCAAGCCTCGTGTTGGGCTCTGAGCTGAGTGTGGAGCCTGCTTGGGATTCTCTCTCCCTCTGCCTCTTTCCCCCAACCTCTGCTTGCTCCATCTCCCTCTATTAAAAAAAAAAAGAGCTTAAAAGAAGATTTTTCTGTGTTTTCCTAGAGAAGTTTTAAGATTTCAGGTCTGACAGTTGATTCTTTAATCCATTTTGAGGTAATTTTTGGGTGTGTTTTAAGTAAAGATCCAATTTCATTATTTTGCCTGTTAACAACCAGTTTCCCCAACATCATTTATTGAAGAGACTATCTTTTCCCCACTATGTGCTCTAAATTGGAAAAAAAAAAATAAGTTAAATAGTCCTGGTTGGAAAATTTTACATATAGAAGACCTTAAAAACTCTACACAAAAACAAACAAAAATATCTATTAGAGCTAAAAATAAAAGCCTATTCTAATAAAACTTATTAGAACTAATAAGCAAAGTTTCAGGAAAAAATCAACATACAAAATTTTAGTTTCATTTCTATACACTAACAATGAACTATTAAAAAGGATATTAAGAAAACAATCTCATAAAAATACTATCAAAAATAACTAAATTCTTAGGAATAAATTTAACCAAGGAAGTGAAAGATCTGCACATCAGAAACTATAACGCATTGGTGAAAGAAACTGAAGAATACACAAATAAATGGAAGGATATCCCATGTTCATGAATCAGAAGATTTAATACTGTTAAGATGTCCACACTATCCAAATCATTCTACAGATTGAATGCAATCCCTATCCGATTCCCAATGGCATTTTTCACAGAATAGAACAGTCCTAAAATTTGTATGAAACCACAAAATATCTCACATAGTCAAAGGAAGAACAAAGCTGGAGGAATCACATCTCTTGACTTCAAACTACATTTTCAGAGTTTAGCTAAACTACTCCATGGTATTGCTGTCTCAGTATCCATTTGGTTTGACCAAGTAGCCTGCAGTATCTTTAACTGACACTCCCTATACAAGTACATGCCCTAGATTAACAGCCTGCAGAGTCATAAGCAAATGTAAGTCTTTGATAGGACATTACGACTTCCTCAATAGTCCTTGTCATCACCAGTCTCCCTGCCTCCCACAGTCTTACATACTCTTTGGATAAAGACCCCATGTAGCTTACCACTATCCTGATCTTTTGATTTGAATTGATCAATCTGGCCCAGGAACCCCTAAGCAATCCACCCATGAACCCTAGTTAAAGCATGTGTCCAGGTCCCACTTCTCTGTCTACACTCTGCTTTGACTTCCGAGGTTGCTCCGTAGGACATACTGGGTACTTCCTCCAAAACCTGTAACAGACTTCTTTATTTCAATTCTATTGTGGTCTATTACTGAAAGGGTGCTCACTTTCTGGCATCCTGTGCTCCACTAAATGTATTAATTTGGCAAATTCATAACACCATATTACAAAGCTAGCATAACCAAAATAATATGGTACTGGCAAAAAAATAAACCAGTGGAACAGAATAGAAAGCTCAGAAATAAATGTATGCATATATGGTCAACTAATCTTTAACAAGGGCACTGAGAATATTAGTAGAGTTTTGCAATAAACCTACATAGACACTGCTATCTTGTTGACTGCTTCTTCCTGGGTCATACATTTAGTTATTAGTTCCAGTACATTCTACCTTTCACACTTTAAAGAAAATTGAAGTTATATATTTTTTAATATTTTATTTATTTATTTGAGAGAGAGAGAGAGAGAGAGAGCATGAGCAGGGTGTGGGGCAGAAGGAGAAGCAGGCTCTCCACTGAGCAAGGAGCCCAACGTGGGACTCAAACCTAGGACCCCAGGATCATAACCTGAGCTGAAGGCAGACACTTAACTGACTGAGCCACCCAGGCATCCCCATTACTTCATTTCTTTTCTTTTTTCTTTCATTTTTTCTTTCTTTCTTTCTTTCCTAAGATTTTATTTATTTATTTATTTGAGATAGAGCACAAGCTGGGGGGACAAAGAGAGGAGGAGCAGCAGGATCCTCACTGAGCAGGGACCCCAAAGTGGGACTCGATCCCAGGACCCTGAGATCATGACCTGAGACAAAGGCAGATGCTTAACAGACTGAGTCACCCAGGCGCCGCTGAAATTATATTTTTAAATGCTAAGAACTGTCTTTGGCTTTGATTGCTTTAACTCATAGCTATCTGTCAGTTAATTATGACTGACACATTATCATTTTAAGCTTTATGGTAACTTCTTTTTTTTTTTTAAAGATTTTATTTATTTATTTGAGAGAGAGAGAATGAGAGATAGAGAGCACGAGAGGGAAGAGAGTCAGAGGGAGAAGCAGACTCCCCGCTGAGCAGGGAGCCTGATGCAGGACTCGATCCCGGGACTCCAGGATCATGACCTGAGCTGAAGGCAGTCGCTTAACCAACTGAGCCACCCAGGCGCCCTAAGCTTTATGGTAACTTCTAATTAAAAACAATTTTAACGTTCTTCTCTGTTCCACAAGTTGTCTGCTTCCTTGGATGTTAGCTATCTTCTTCATTCAATGTATACTTCATCTGATATGGATGTTTTATCACAAACCTTGGGAATTTAAAAAATAAATCCCTGGGTGCCTGGGTGGCTCAGTCGGTTAAATGTCTGCCTTGGGCTCAGGTCATGATCCCAGGGTCCTGGGATTGAGTCCCACATTGGGCTCCTTGCTCAGTGGGTAGCCTGCTTCTCCCTCTGCCCCTCACCCTGCTCATGCTCTCTCTGTCATACTCTCTCTCTCTCAAATAAATAAAATATTTAAAAAAATAAAAAAAAATAAAAAATAAATCCTTTATTGTAAGAACCAGGATTATTATTACAGATAACCATTGAGACTTCTTTTGAAGTTAGGGTTGTCTCTCTCTCACTACAATTTATATAAAAGGCTGACCATGTATTTTTTTTTAAAGATTTATTTATTTATTTTTAAAACATCTTTTTTTAAGATTTTTATTTATTTATTGAGAGAGAGAGAGAATGGTAAGAGAGAGAGCATGAGAAGGAGGAAGGTCAGAGGGAGAAGCAGACTCCCTGCTGAGCAGGGAGCCTGATGCGGGACTCGATCCCAGGACTCCAGGATCATGACTTGAGCTGAAGGCAGTCACTTAACCAACTGAGCCACCCAGGCAGCCAAAGATTTTATTTATTTATTTGACAGAGAGAGACACAACGAGAGAGGGATCACAAGCAGGGGGAGCGGAAGAGGGAGAAGCAGGCTTCCCACCAAGCAGGGAGCCCGATGCGGGGCTCGATCCCAGGACCCTGGGATCATGACCTGAGCGGAAGGCAGACACTCAGAGACTGAGCCACCCAGGCGCCCTGACCATGTATATTTTTATCAAATTATTTTTATCAATAAAATGAAGTATTCTTCACTCTTATGAAGAAGAGCTTATTTAAACTCCCAAATTATGTTAATATTTTGTTTCTATTTGTAATTTCTCTTCTTATAGTCCTCTAACCTTGTATTAATCTTTATTATTCCAATCCAGGAATAAAATATAATTTTACATCAAAAGCCATATACATTTGTCTAAATTATTTTTCCCATCATGACTAAAATATTTCAAGGACTCAATGATAGAAAAAATATAAAAAAAATTCTGGGTCAAAATCCTAATAAAAGTCAAACAGTTTAGGTTTTTATCTGCACAATGCCAATGTACCTGAATAGTAAATATAATATTTTAGGTAAGTTAAATAATTTCAAAGTGCTACTCTTTTGGGAATTTCTATGTATTTGATTTTTTGAAAACAACACATTTAATTATATAGTTCATATTTTTTGTTGCTTTTTGAGATACTCTTACCATTGTTCATCTGTAAAATCGTAATAATTTTAATCTCATTTTACTTATGTTAGTATTTCCTCTATTTTACTTAATTTATTGTTCTTGCTTCTCAGGGCCCAGCTTGCACTGCATTTTGATTTTAAATTACACTGGCACCAGTTTACATGCAGTTAGTAACATTTATGTTGCTTTTGAAAGGCCAAAAGTGGGGGAAAAAAAGAAAAAGAAAAAATAAATAAAAAGCCAAATATGTTTCTTTTTGATTTATCAGTATTTAAATAGTGAAAAAAAAGTGACATTTGCTTATTTTGTAAATGTTGCATTCCAGTTTTTCATACAATGAGGGAAGTCACATCTGAACTTAATAAAATGACTTATTCGTTGTAAACTTTACATTAATTTATGAAATAAAAATGTATTCAAGCATGTATTACCTTAAGACATTAAGAAGAAAAAAAAATCTTCTAAACATAAGGACATAAATTATCCCATGAATAATGTTTGATGTGCGTATCAGTGATGCCCGCAGTCATTCTATTTGCTCACTACCTACCCATATGTTCTCATCCTTCATTGACATATTACAGAATTAATCACTCACTAAATTACTTATAATCTACTAAATGTTTTGTACATGCTAAATGGCATAAAGTCCTGCAGAGCACTGAAATAAAGTAAAGAAGGCATGAATTCAAATAAAATTTTACTGACAAGCTAGAAATCTGTACTTAAAAAGACAGTTTACCGTTTATCACTTTCAAAATCATCAAGAAGACTGCAAAGTGGCCTTTGTACTTCCTGAATTTGAAAAGTCCTTATAATACCGTACATTTCTACAATCAAACAGAAGAAATATTATTTGAGGAGCCTTTTGTATTTGAGGAGCCATTGTATTTTTTTATAGACCTGAAGACAGAGACCAAATAAGAAGAAAGGACCTCTTCTCATGCTGGGTAGGAACAAAGAAGAAGAAAACAAAACCCAAAAAAAACCTAAGTAACAAACTAAGTAACATAGAAATTGTGTATATACTCTGAAAATTGGGAAAATGAGAAACAAAACCAGACCGTCAATCACTATTTTTAAACATCCAGTCAAGGGTATGATGAAATCCACAAAGCACAAATTACATCATAACCTGAGAGGAGCTTACTTACGACATGGTTCTTAAGATGATGATAGGTTGGAAGAAATACCCATAAATCAATTAAAATTGCTTTTATTTTCTGAAAATGGTTTGAGGAAGAGCCTAGGCTAATTACATGTACTTGTAAAGGTTGCATGTTGGTAAGACATCTATCTCTGACTTCTCTACCTTTCTTTGGTTCACTAAGAGGCCGGCTTTACAAATCAGAAGAACTTTAGCTTATTCAATTACTAAGTAATTATGCATCATTATTCCAATTTAACAAATAAGGGGATAAGCCCTAAGAAAGTAAGTAATTTTTAGGTCAACTGATTTTTGGAGTATTGAGCTTGTTGATTTGAACCAAGGTTATATCACATCAAAACACATGATAACATCACCTTATTGAGACTATAGCATCAATTTCCAGAATTCCGAAGTAGAATTGAGAATTTGGTTACCGCTAATTATACACCACATTAACATGAATCTTTGTTTGACAAAACAAGAAAATCTCATCAAAGGATTACAGAATACTAATTCTTAATTATCTGAAACTCTATTACCTAACAGCAAATACTTAGAATGGTACCCAAAATACATTGCCTGTATTGTAACTACATGGCCTAGGAATAAAAATAGTCACAAATCAACAACAGCGTCTGGCTGCTTCATAGGACTTTAAGGAAGAGTTTTACAACATTTTAATACTTTTGTTCAAGTGAGACTATGTTATAGAACATATCAATTGATTTCCCAATACTTCTAAAAATATATTTTATTTTCAAATCTCAGAACAAATCTTAAAGACATGTCTATGGCAGCAATATTGGTAATCACATACAAAATCAAAGGAAACTTTTTTTAATTATCCTAATCATAGTACCCATTAAAATGTATTCCATTAACATATGAACCTATGAATATATTTCCTTCTAGTAATTATATTTATACTTGTGTTTAGATTTATAGCTATATATGTAAAACTAACTCTGGTACATATAATGTAACCCAGTTATTACCAAGTTGATTTCTTTTTTTTTTTAAAAGATTTTATTTATTTATTTGACAGAGAGAGAGAGAAAATGAGCGGGGAGGTGGGGGAGAGAAGCAGGCTCATCGCTGAGCAGGGAGCTGGATATGGGTTTTGATCTCAGGACTCTGGTCTCACCACCTGAGCCAAAGGCAGATGTGTAACCGACTGAGCCACACAGGTGCCCTTCCAAGTTTATTTCTCGTATTTTAATATCTGTTTCTTATTTTAAATGTTTTTCAAAACTATTTTCTTTACTATATAGTAATGATATTTACCCTTATCTCATGTTTGCTTATGCAATATCTAGTTAAATATACTTGTTTGTGTGATATTCAGTGTGACATTCATTTCATTTTGCTATTGTACATTCTATGTTGAGCAATGAACTTGTCTTCTCTTTCAAATTACACAGAAAGAGAAGATAAATGAAATCTTAAATGTTATTACTGATCCCAGAAGTATTAGAGCAGAAAAAATTATCAAAAATTGGAAAATAAAAAAACAAATTGGAAAATTACATTTAAAATTTAAAGGGTATGCATAAAAGAAAGGATAGTCAATATGCAAGCATAAACCTTAAATAATTGTTTGTCAGGTGAATACTAAATTTCAAATGCTTTATTAGGTGATTAAAATTTCACTTGTGAAGTTTCAAAAGCACCTGATAAAAGAAGCTAAAAAATGGAAACCAGAGACACGTTATACTTTCTATCTCAATTTGGTAAATGCATTTGAGTGAAATGTAGAAATGAAGTAGAAACCTCACATACCTGTTAGCTATGCAGAGAATAAGTAAAAAAAATATAAAGGGCAGAACCTCAGGAAGTGCAATGCATTTCAAATTAAATATAGGGTCTTCATATGTGGAAAAAGAACAGACCTGACTCACTATTCCTTACAGCTCATCTTCCATCTTATAAAAAAAATCAGAAATTTTATCATATGAAAAAGAACTTCATATGGAAAGGCATTCTACCCAAAAACACATCATCTCAGTTCCTCACTTAAGAATATTTTGTAAAACTTATCTACTAGACCAGTAATATCTGCAATATTTATAAGTAAATGTTTCATTAAAAAAAAAAGACTTTAGTCCTCAGGAAGGCAGGAATTTTCTTATTTGTGCCCAATAGCTCTATTTCACAGTAGTGAGAAAAGTGTCCAAATGTATTACATGATTTTGTGTTATTATTACCTGATGCAAATCATAGATGTGTAAGAGAAAATATATTTGAATTGATTTTGTATGAATTTTAGCATTGGAATTTCACATTTTATTTATGATATTGTATGGTTTTCAGAAAAGCACAATTATACTTATCTCACATGATTTTCACACAACCCTGTGAGGTAACCCAGTTATTATTATACCCTTGGAGCACTTAAAATAATTGCAATAAAAAAAGTTTTATGTGACTGAACTAAAGTTACACAACTTGTAAACAGAGGAACCAAGGCACAAAAGTGGTTTTCTGGCTGCTATTCTTTTGCAAGATTTTGCAAACACTTGGGTCAAAAAAAAAGAAAAAATATATATATACATAAAAAAGTTTTGTAAATTAAAAAAAAGTTAAAATAATAGGCAATGAAAATTTGTTTTTTCCCTTATAGGCATTCATATAAAATGGGATAAGGACATAAAATGATAAAAAAAGCCATTCATAACAAAACAAAACAACAGAGGGCATAGCTTTGGTTAAATATTTCAAAAATATGTGTGTACTAAAAAATCTGCTTTAGTTTAGAGTATCTTTGCCTCCTACTCAAGATGTGAAAGAGACACCAAGACCTTATCCATTCTTACTCTCACTTAGTTTTTCATTTATTTATATATTCATATATTTATATACTTTCAACATGAGTCTATTAGAGAAATTAAGTGAGATCATTAGCTTCATAAGCAAGTACTGGCATCTGTGACATATTGATTTGTGGCAATAAACTACATGTCAAAATTAATTTATACATTTTATTTAAATGTTCTGGATATAACACAGGACTCTCAAGAGATTTCATACAATTTTAAAGTGCATCACTGAGTAATAAAATGGCATACTTAATATTTGTAAACTAATACCTACAAAAATTGGTAAAGCCAGAAAATGATGAATTATTGACATATTTATCGGGTAAGAGTTCTTTATAAATAAAACAATATAAACTTCTTGAGAGTAGGGAAAAAATGCATGAACATCAGCAGGCAAATCACCTTGCACAGGGGATTGCTGGAAAGGGCTTGATGCCTCAGCAATTCTCTTCTCTGTGGAAAGAGACCTATTCTTGAATCAAAGCTGGCTAAACAGATAAAGGTTGAACTTTTCAACTGCAAAGTAGGTATAGGAATTGCTCCCTTTTTTACTGAGGCAAGCAGTAAAATTTTACTACACATCACCAATTGGGCTTTTCAGCATTAAATACCAGGAAGTCTATTGTGTAGCTGTCTGCAATATAAATGAGGACTGGAGAGGTAAATAGTCATCTAAAATGGTTCATATGAAGATAGAGAATCAAAAGGTAGTAAAGCACTTGTTTTTCTTTGATGAGGTTTCTGACTTTTTGGTATTTCAACTTTCATGTGACAAACGTACTCTAAGTTAAAGGAGTGGAAACGAAGGGTTGAATGAAAATAAGAAGAGTAAAAACTGGAGTTTGTATGGCTAGGCCAGATGTATAAAATCATTAGTTTTATCCCAGTGACAGAATTTTATGGAAAACAATAAAAGCTACATAAAAGAATGCTGATAGCATCACTTTACTCTCTATTAGCATTAGTTTAGATGTGTATGAGAGTGAATATGCACCAGGGAGAAGAAAGTATGGAGAATTTTTTTTTTTTTTACCATTAAGTTAATGGAGCTGATAAATGGAATTGTAACGTTGACACTAAGTGACAGTCTTGTTCCTTTAAAATCTGCTCTTTCATTCTAGTTACTTCAACCTTGAATTTCTAATGTGTGCAGCTATTACATTTAATAGTTGTGTTTGGTGACTTTATGTGATTTCAAGAATAATAAAAGAAATGCCACTTCTGCCTGAGTAAAGCAAGTTAAAACACATTAGTGAAATTTCAGATCTATATCTACATATCTGTTAGAATTTATTTAAATAAAATCCATTGATTTTTCAGACTGAAGATCAGAAAGAACGGTGCCTAGTAGCCAATGAAAGAGACTTTTTTTCTTCCTGTATTTAAAGAACCAGAGTAGAGAATGAAATTATCTTTTTGTTTTCATGTAATTGTTCTGTTCCCGTGAGGGCAAAACACATCCATGTGTACATTCCGGAAGAGAGAAAAATGGCCACTTTCTACAACTTTTCATATGCAAATCTAACACTCAGGAATAAAAAGAATAATACTCATGGGCCTATATATTTTTAGATGAATAAAATTTAACAACATCGTTTGGAAAGAGTGCACATGAAGTTTTGTCAGTATTCTTGGGAAAATGTGTTGTTAGAAGTGAAGAAATAAGACCCGAGATTCCCTTTCTTAAATTTACTTGAATTCCAGCCAACATATTGAATAGGCATATATATTTTCTTAGAAATCTAAATTCTTTATCATATTTTTATATCTCCACAAAATTTTGGAAAATTAGGGTGTAATTTTTAGTAAGACTAATAAAAATTTAGCACCAGATTTTTTAAAAGATATATTTATTCATTTTAGTGAGAGAGACAGGGGGGTAGTGGGGGGGGACGGAGGGAGAGAGATAATCTCAAGCAGGGAGTCTGCTGAACATGGAGCCTCATGGGAATAGGGCTCAATCCCAGGTCCCTGAGATCATGATCTGAGTCGAAATGAAGAGTCACTTAACCAACTGAGCCACTTAGGTGTCCCTAGCACCAGATGTTTTTTACAGGGAAAATTAATCATGAGTTCAGAACATAAGTTCATAGATTTTTATACTGGAAAAATAACAACTCTGGCTTAAAAATGAGATCTGTTGAAAGGAAAGAGAGAAGGGGGATGTGGAGGCAGGATAGAAGGAAGGGAAAGAAAGGCAAGCAGGCAGACAGGAAAGAAGTCAGGAAGTCAGACTAAAGAAAGAAAGAAAGAAGAAAGAAAGAAAGAAAGAAAGAAAGAAAGAAAGAAAGAAAGAAAGAAAGAAAGAAAGGAAGGAAGAAAGAAAGAAAAGAAAGAAAGAAAGAGAAAGAAAGAAAAAGAAAGAAAGAGAAAGAAAGAAAGAGAAAGAAAGAAAAAGAAAGAAAGAAAGAAGAAAGAAAGAAAGAAAGAAAGAAAGAAAGAAAGAAAGAAAGAAAGAAAGAAAGAAAGAAAGAAAGAAAGAAAGAAAAAGAAAGCAAGCAAGCAAATAGATTAAAAACCAATTCTTGAAGTTGTTCAACAGTAAGTCATTCTGTTTTAGTCATAAAATTTTGGAAGATTCAAGTTCTTAAAAATACAAAGCTGACCAAATACATACATGAATGAAGAAACAAACTCAGGGAACAGCTGTTCCCCAAAACTGCATCTTCCATATCAAAACAAAACAGACCAAAGGATTACTTTTTTAAAGCTATCAGGTACATAAATGTTTGCTGGGGGGTGAGGGAGGAGTTTTCTCTAGTTTATATCCATGATCTACAAGGGAATATTGAAACTGTAGATCTAACTGCTGTGACTGAAAGTAAATAAGAACGTTGACAAACATTTTATTTTTTATTTTTTTTCACCATTCTGGATTTTATTGTTGCTTCTTGTACAACAGCTTTCATTATCTATTTTTACTGAAGATTCCTTCAAATTCTGTGACTTTCATCCTAAAGTTGAAGGTTCTATCTTCTTTTCCACACAACTATTAGGGCTATTACTATTGACACCTACTTTCTCTTCTGGCTTCTTTGAAAGGACATCAGATGTAGAAGGTACATATTCTAGGTGCTTCTGCAGTTCAGGAGTACTGGCAATTTCCAGTTCTGCTGTAGAAGGCTTTGTCAAACATTTTATAAAGCTACATTAAATAAGCACTAGCTAACGCTGGCATAGTTGATCAATAAGTAAAAGTTCAAGTTGACGAATACTACATTTTTTTTTCCTAAGGACATTTTAATCAACTGTAATCTTTGATTGTACAGTTAGCTAGCATAAACAGATGCTTTTACAACTTGGCTATCTTTATTGATTGACCATGAGGAATAGCCACTTTGGTTGGGTAGCTCACCCCTTGTTTTGAATAAGGCTTCTCTGCAGTGCTTTAGTTTAGAGTATCTTTGCCTCCTAGTCAAGATATGAAAGAGACAGCAAGACCTTATCCATTCTTACTCTCACTTAGTTGTTCATTTATTTATATATTCATATATTTATATACTTTCAACATGAGTCTATAAGGGATTGAGGGGAAGAATTTTAGCCAGTCTTTCTATTATATATTACTGTATAACAGGTAACTCCAAAACATAGTCATGTAAACACAATTTGTTTTATTTCTTACATGATTCTTTTTTTCTAATTTTATTGAAGTGTAATTGATGTACAGTATTATATTAGTTCCATTTGTACAACATAGCCATTGGACATTTATATACAATGTGAACTGATTACCACAATAAGTCCAGTTAATGTCTGTCACCATACAAAGTTAATACAATTTTATTGACTGTACTCTTCATGGTGGGTCTTACATTCCCATGACCTACTTAATTTATAACTGGAAGTTTGTACCTCTTGATTCTCTTCACCCATTTTACCCCTCTCCCCCTCTTACATGAATTTTTGGGGTGAGCTGAGATCAGCTGGGCCACCATTACGGTCTGTCTGCATTTGGATGGGGAGTAGAGATTAGAATCAGCTGGATCACTGAGATGAATGGTGTACTGGGTTGAATGGTAACCCCTTCCAAATTCATTTCTACCTTCAATCTCAGAATATGGCCTTATTTGAAAACAGGGTCATTACAGATGCAATTAGTTAAGATAAAGTCATACCAGATTAGGATGAACCCTAAATCCAAAAACTGGTGTCTTTAAAAGAGAAAGAAGAGAGGTTCACAAAAACACAGAGGAGACACACCCAGGAAAGAACACTATGTGAAGAGAGAGGCAGAGATTGAAATGGTCTGTATAATAATAACCAAGGAATGCCAAGGACAGCCAGTAACCTCCATAATCTAGGAGAGAGGCATGAACAGATTCTCCCCCCGCAAGTCTCCAGGAGAAACCAACCCCACTGATAACTTGATTTCAGACTTTTAAGCTCCAGAACTGTGAGGGAGTAAGTGTGTTGTTTTAGGCCACACAGTTTGTGTCAATTTGCTCCTGCAGCTCTGGGAAACAGACACAACTAGGCAATTCTGTTTCTTCATGAGTTTGGCATCCTTCCCTTTCATGCGGCTTTGCCACCATGTCTCTCTACAGGGTCTCTCCAGCTGGACAGATGAAATTCTTTCTTGCATGCTTAGGGTTCCAAAAGAAGAAGCTGTCACGGTTCTAAAGGCTGAGAATTGCAAGGATCATAGTGTTATTTCTGCTAAATTTTATTTATTTATTTTTAAGATTTTGAATATTTTTAATGTAATCTCCACACCCAATGTAGAGCTCAGAATTTACAACCCTGATAGCAAGGGTTGCATGCTCCATCTGTTGAAGTTTGTTAACTGAAGCCACACCCAGATTTGTTGGGAGGAGACTGCAGCAGAGATGCATACCAGGAGATATATATTTCACAGGTGGCCTCCAATGTTAATAGTGTAATATAATATCTCCTTCACAAATTAACAATGACAAATCTCAATTGGGGGTGTGGATTAAAATATCTTGTAAAGCTTTAAGATTTTATATCAAAGTAACTAAGAAACAGTCATACTGTGAGACAAAGAAATCAGAATTTAGCAGTTTTCCCTTCTTACTATTTCCATCTTATTAATATATATTAAAATGAAATTTTTGGTACACACATATGGAATCTCCAATATTTTGACGAGTAGCTACTTAGGACAAGCCAGGTTATCTGCATTGTTCTTAATTATTCACATCCAACTTTGAGTTCCTTAGTGAAAAGACCAAAATTCATGCAAAAATAACAGCTTTTAAGTTTTAAGAATTTCCTCAACATCTCAGTTGGAGAAAGTACCATTGCCATTCAACTATATAATGTGAAGCTTTACAGTAGAGTGTAAATGTGACATTCAGAGATAATTTCCTTGCCTTCATGACTCTTTTAACCTACTGGATAATATAAGCAATGCACAAGAGTAAAATATCCAACAAAATTCCAGAAGCAATAATAACCATGATGAAAAATAAAGTAGAATTAAGTCGTGCATTTTTAATTAGAGTTCACAAAGTTTTTCTGAGAAGATAATTTGAACAGAGACACGAATTAGCTAAGAGAGTAAGCCATTTGAAGATACATACAGGGGAAGTTGTAGGCATAGAAAATAGTGAGAACAAAGTTCCACAGATAAGAATACAGTTGCAACTTCAAGAATTTGGACAGCAACATTTCAATAGTTTTAGTTTGATCCAAAGATTATTTCTTTCATGCCTTATTCTTCCTTGATGAGCCAAAACCACAGCTCAGCTAAAGCTGCTATACAAATCTTTGTCAATTAGCTCACCATTTAATAGCATCTTGCCAAGGCACAAGATTTTACTGATGGCTTTTGAATCTTTGCTGCCAAAAAAGATTTACTTCTTTAAGGATTTCTTGGCAAAAATTGATGCATTACTCCCATGAAGTTAGACTTACAACTCAGAATCAACTGAGAGAAATCATACATGTGCCTTAAAAGCCTATTATTTATCTCAATTCCATATCCAACTTTCTAAATAAAGGTTCCTAGAACTTTTAGGAAGCTTGAAAATTATTGAAGTACAAAACCTATCAAAAAAGTTGAAATGGAAATTCTAGTTTGTGTATATTTACTATTTCACTACCTCATTTAACAGAGCTACACCTCAAAGAGGCATAGAAGTTGTAAAGAACAACAACAAAAAAAACCAAACCAAACCAAAACAAAAAAAGTATTCAGAACAGGAGCTATTGAGTTTATTTCACCAACATTAAAATAATTATGAGAAAAGTACCCAACAAGCACAAATGCATTTTTCTGTCACCTTTGTCAACCTGATGTCTTAAGAAGAAATACATTTTTTTCAACAATTATTTCACTCTATGTGGCAGTCACCATTCCAAGTGCTTTGGTGTTTTGCTTGCTCATTTGATTCCGTTCCCCACAGAGTTCCCCTCACTTTCTGCACTGCCTACAGTACATTCTGACCACTGAAATTACCTGGGCAAAATGTGGCTACCGTCTTGGGAAAATAAGCAATATGCAGCAGAGATTCCCAAGGCCACATTCTGGCCTACCAACAGTGTTCTTTTGGGAATGTAATTTTTTTTCTAATTGAAATTAGAGTCAATTAATGTACTTGTAAAATTATCATTACTGTATTTGACTTTTAATTGGAGTGTTTAGGTAATTTACATTTTGCATAATTTTGATATGTTTGAAGTTAAAACTATGATTTGGACATCTGATTTCTCATCTCTTCTTTGTTCCTTTTTCTCTTTTTCTATCTTCTTTGGAATAACTTTTTGTGATTTTTATCTCCTTTTTTTGCCTCTTGCATATAACTCTGTTATTTTAGTGGTTATATAAATATAGCACTGTATTTTATCATGTTCTATCTTCAAGCAATATATTATGTCCCATAAAATTATAAGAATCACCCACAATATACTACCATTTGTCCTTTCCTGGCTTTGATATTCATGTTGTGACATTTTATTTCTATATGTAGTATAAATCCCACAATGTGTTGTTTTTTTATTTGGTTTAAGGAGTCCATTATATTGTATGGAGATTTATAATTAAAATATTTTATATTTCCCCACAATTACTCTTTTCAGTGGTTTTCATTCTTGTTTGTACGATTTTCCTTCTGCTTGAGGGTTTTCAGTTAATATTCTTTCTGGAACAGGTCAGTTGGTTATTATTTCTCTCAACTTTTCATATCTGACAAAAAAAGTCCTTATTTTTCCTTCATTTTGAAAGATACTTTTACAGGAGATAGATCTCTTAAGTTAGCAGGTTATTTATTTTTTTTCCTTTCAGTACTTCAAGATATTTCTCCTCTTAACTTACACTGTTTTCAGTGAGAAGTTTCAGTGAGAATAAGGAAACTTTTCTTGACTTATCTTTGTAATTCTGTATATAATGTGTGTATACTTGGATCCCATGCTGCTGTCCTCTGAGCCTGATGCCCATGTGTTCCTGTATTTTTTGGTCAGAATCTTTTCTCCCAAGGTAGGGAACACAAGATGTTTATCTGGAGCAGGGCTTAAAAGTCTTTGGGTCAGTCCCTCTGGGCAGTGAAGTGGCCTGGAATCAAGGGCAGAGGCGGAAGCATGGGCGTCTCTGGGGGTTGGTACTTTTTGCCCTTCATCATTTGAACCTTCATCTGTGTCTTGCGCTGGGGTGTCCTATCTAGCTGGGATGGAGGCTACCCGGCCTTGTACCTTGTACTGTTTCTCAACCTCCTCATCAAACTGACTTCCATCTTGACCTCCTCACTCTCCCCAACCTTCTTCTAGTGCTCCTGAATGAGGATTTGGGCCCCCAACTCCTCCAGGGTGGTGGAGGGAGAAAAGTTGAAGTCTATTATTCCCACTACCACAAAATCAGGCTGATTGATCTGATGATCTGCAAATGGACACCTGCTCCTTCTTTCTTTTCTTCTCTTGGAAGTTGGCCCACTCCACTCAGGAACAAACCTGGCCCAAAACTTCCCTCTTTTTTTTTTTTTTTTTTTGAGCTTTGTAAATAAGGCTTTGAGGGGAATCAAGATCTTGGTATAATGTTCCGCCAGCTTGATGAAGGAGTTGAAAAGTTGGGCTGCAAGTGGAGGAAGTCAAACTGGTAGCTGTGCTTCTCTTTCTAGATCAGCTGTACGAGTCAAACCATGCTGTGGTTTGACTTCACCAAACTCGGGAGGGGGCTCTTTGGGCATGCTGGTCTCCTGGGTCCCCTAGGCTTAGGCATTCTGCAGCTCCTACTGGGTAGCTTGCTGCTGCTGCTGCTGTATGACCTTGGGGATGGTGGCTGTAGGCTCTGAACCTTCCCCTCTTTGAATTCACTGACCTAGTGACAATGGTAGGCATGATAAGGGTCCCTGGGGCTCAGGAAGTTGAACTGAGAGTTGATCTCATTCTTTTGTATCCTAGCTTCAAATTTAGGTTTGATTCTGGGCACTAATTTGTCAGTGTTATCCATGATGTTCCTGACCTTCGGAGAAAGGTAAATAATCCCCATCACTGGTTTGGAAGGGGTAGGATCCTCCTCTGAAGATGCTTCCCACCTGTACAGTCTGGGCATGGTGGCTCCTGGCAGTGGTGGGGGCACTCTGCTGCACGGATCTGGCCTGCATGACTACAACACTGAGAGCTGCCCAGGAGTCCGTCAGGGGTGCTGCATGCATCAAGACAGGCTCCCTGCACCAATAGAGGGTGGTGTGCCTGTGTGTGTGTGTGTGTGTGTGTGTGTGTGTGTGTGTGTGACTCCTTTTAAGAGTTCACCTGTGTCATTGGATTTAAGCTATTTGATTACATGGTGACTTGATGTACTTTTCTTTAAGTTTCCTATTCCTTTTTTGTTTTTAGCTTATTTTAAGTTTCTTATTTTCATCCAATTTGTAAATTTTTCAGCCATATTTATTCAAATATCTTCTTTAACCCCATTTCTTTCTTCTCCTAAAGGAACTCCAATTTAACCTATATGTGAGTGCTTCAAGTTGTGACTTGACTCACTGATGCTGTATGTATATGTACGTGTGTATGTATGTATGTATTTATTTATCTTCCTAGTTTCATTTCAGTTTCTATTTCTATGTTTTAAAATTATTTTTCTCCTATAATGTATAATCTGTTGTTACTTTCATATAGTATATTTTTTAGGCTTTAGTATGTATCTCCTAAAGATGAGGTTTATTTCCTACATAAATTAAAATAAATTATCATTTTGAAAAACAATTAACAATAGCTTGATGAAATTATCTAGTATCCAGTCCACAATAAAATTTCACCAGTCACCTAAAGTCATCTTTCTCCTGACAAGAATTCAAGTAAACTTTACATATTACAATTAATTGTTATCTTTTTTGTATTTTTCATCTTAGATATTTTAGGGTATTCTTTTTTTGAGGGGGGATATTTATTTATTTATTTTTAATTAAGTTTTTTTAAAATTTACATATAATGCATTATTTGTTTCAGGGGTACAGGTCTGTGATTCAACAGTCTTGCACAATTCACAGCGCTCACCATAGCCCATACCTTCCCCAATGTCTATCACCCAGCCACCCCATCCCTCCCACCCCCCTCCACTCCAGCAACCCTCCGTTTGTTTAAGTTAATTCCAACATAGTTAACATACAGTGTTATATTAGTTTCAGGTGTACAATACAGTGATTCAACAATTCTATACATTAATCAGTGCTCATCAAGATAAGTGTACTCTTAATCCCCTTCACCTATTTCACTCATCCCCTACCTACCACCCTCTGATATGCTAGATATTGTAGTTTTGTCTATAAAATTTTGATGTGGGACTTCTTTATTGCTCCATATTACTTCTAACATGCTCAACAGTTCCTGCATCTTCTTGATATGAAATGCATACTTTAATAATAATGGAAATGCATTTTAATAATCATTGTAATAGCCTTGCTTACTAATCCTACCATCTAGGTCATTTCTAGGCCAGATTTGATTGATTTGCTATTCCCTTCATTATGGATCATATCTTTTTTTGGAGGCGAGGGGAGGTCACATATCTAGAGTTCTTGTATTTTAGACAAAATAATTACCCCCAAACTCTTGTTCCAGGAAAAGGCCACAGGAGCAACACACTTTCAAAGATCAGAGACATAATGACACTTAAAATGTTCCAAATTCCTTTTTATGCAGGATGTATAATATTGGCATTTAATGGTTATAATCTTTGAACAGAAAATTATAACCTAAACTCACTTAAATAGCCATATATCCTAGATGCATATTAGCAAAAAGAATACAAAGCATATAAAAATTATGCATATTTACTAAGTGTGATTTATTCCAGAAATAAAAGATGTCTCAGTATTAGGAAGTCAATGAATATAACTGCCATATTGATAAGGTTGAGAGAGAAAATCACATGATTAACCAAATTAATGTTGAAAGGAACTCAAAGTTAAACACATTTTGTTTAAAATCAGTCAATAAAACCCTCCTACACTGTTGGTGAGAAAGCAAGCTGGTGCAGCCACTCTGGAAAACTGTATGGAGGTTACTCAAAAAGTTGAAAATAGAACTACTGTATGACCCAGCAAATGCACTACTGGGTATTTACCTCAAAGATACAAATGTAGTGATCCAAAAGGGTACGTTCACTCCAATGTTTATAGCAGCAATGTCCAAACTATGGAAAGAGCCAAGATGTCCATCAACAGATGAATGGAAAAAGAAGTTGTGGTATATATATAAAATGGAATATTATGCAGCCATCAAAGAACTGAAATCTTGCCATTTGCAACGACATGGATGGAACTAGAGGGTATTATGCTAAACGAAATAAGTCAATCAGAGAAAGACATGTATCATATGATCTCACTGATATGAGGAATTCTTAATCTCAGGAAACAAACTTGAGGGTTGCTGGAGTGGGGGGGCGGGAGGGATGGGGTGGCTGGGTGATAGACATTGGGGAGGGTATGTGCTATGGTGAGCGCTGTAAATTGTGTAAGACTGATGAATCACAGACCTGTACCTCTGAAACAAATAATACATTATATGTTAAAAAAAATAAGATAGTAAGAAGGGAAAAATGAAGGGGGGAAATTGGAGGGGGAGATGAACCATTAGAGACTATGGACTCTGAGAAACAAACTGAGGGTTCTAGAGAAGAGGGGGGTGGAGGGATGGGTTAGCCTGGTGATAGGTATTAAAGAGGGCACATTCGTCATGGAGCACTGGATGTTATGCACAAACAATGAATCATGGAATACTACATCAAAAGCTAATGATGTAATGTATGGTGATTAACATAATAAAATAAAATTAAAAAAATAAATAAATAAAAAATATCTTACACACACACAAAAAAAATCAATCAATAAATTAGAGAAGAAAAAGGAACCCTCTTGCATTGATGGGAGTGTAAACTGGTACAGTCATTGTGGAAAACAATATGGAGCTTCCTCAAAAAATTAAAAATAGAACTACCCCACAATCCAGTAATTGCAGTGCTAAGTATTTACCCCCAAAATATAAAAATACTAATTCAAAGGGATACATGCACCCTTATGTTTATAACAGCATTATTTGCAGTAGTCAAGATACAGGAGCAGCCCGTGTCCACTGATAGATGAATGGATAAAGAAGAGGTGATATATATAATGGAATATTATTCAGCCATAAAAAAGAATGAAATCTTACCATTTGCAACAATGTGGATGGAGCTAGAGTGTTACTATGCTATGTGAAACAAGTCAGTCAGAGAAAGACAAATACTATATGATCTCACTCATATGTGGAATTTAAGAAACAAAACAAATGAGCAAAGAAAAAAAAAAAGAGAGAGAAACCAAGAAACAGATTCTCAACTAAAGAGAACAAACTGATGGTTGCCAGAGGGAAGGTGGGTGGGGAGTGAAATAGGTGATGGGAGTTAAGAGTCACAAATCATGAAAAAAAAAATTTAAAAAAAATCAAAATCAAATCAAATCAATCATTTAATAAATAAAATTAAAGTTTAAGTAAAAAACTTTAAAATACACATACTTAAGTCCAAAAACTATCACTGTATTCAAAAAGAAAACATTAGAGATAGTATTACTAAGTCAAAGATGCTTATTGCGTTCTCTCTCTCTGAACTAGAGGAATTAGTTAATATAATTAGGGGAGAGAAAGGAATCAGATGATACATATTAGAAAAGGAGGAGTGAAATTATCTCTAATTTTATGGATTATAAAGATTATGTGGAAATCTATGACACTCTCAAGCATGTCTTTATGAGATTAGGAATGAGAAATAGGAAATTCCGGGAAAAGGTAAGGGTGGGACACTGAGAAAAAGATGAAATAAGAAGTGAATAGAGAGCAGTGTTAGGAAACCATTTTCCAAATGGAAGTGTTTGGGGACTGTAAGAGAGATATCATTTGAACCTAATCAGTAATGGTTTTTCTCATTTAAATTCAGTAGACTTTCTTAATGATGTATATAACACCAGTTAGTAGTGACTCCTTAAATCAAGCTTTAATAAAATTCATTGAGAAAGGAAAAAAAATTGATTTTTACATATACACCTTCCCTTTTTAAGAGGAGGGTTCATATTTGAGATCAGATGGAAATGTATCTGGAATCAGAATATGTATGTAAATCTCCTATCAAAATTTAACTGAAAAAATATCATTGAAGAATCTTTAGTTTGGGGAGACTGTGAAATTTAGTAGGTTGAGAGGGTTTTTTTTTTTTTCATTTTAACCCATCTTGGACATTTTTAATTACGGTAATAAATTGAGTCTTTAGTCTTGCCATGCAAGGAATTTCTTCGATTTGAAGAGTATTTGAGAAAGCTTCCTGTATTTTAGGGGAAAAAATAAATGCTACAGTTTATGAAACCTAAGTTTTGATTCTTCTAACTTTTCATGTAAGCATACCCTTGGATATTCCACATGTATTGACTTGAACATAGCCCAAAGGAATCATGAAACCTTGTAGACAAAAATTTTGCTTTTTCTTAAACATTATACAATGTAGAAAACACACACACACACATACACACACCCCTGTACTTCTGAAACAAATAATACATTATATGTTAAAGGAAATAAAAGAAGATAGCAGGAGGGGAAGAATGAAGGGGGGGAAATCGGAGGGGGAGATGAACCATGAGAGACTATGGACCCTGAGAAACAAACTGGGGGTATGGGTTAGCCTGGTGATGGGTATTAAAGAGGGCACGTTCTGCATGGAGCACTGGGTGTTATACGCAAACAATGATTTGTGGAACACTACAGCAAAAACTAATGATGTAATGTATGGTGATTAACATAACATCATAATAAAAAAAAGGAAAAACATTTTATTGGATCCCTGAAAAACTTTTAAATTGCTTTAAAATAAAAAAAAAAGAAAACACACACACACACAAACAGTAGAATGTTTCATCCTTTTATAAAGTAAATATAGTGATTGCTTTGGGACACAAATCGAGAAAACTGTACTCATTTAAAATTTTTAACAACATCCATATTTTTGTAAATTTTAAATCCTGTAATTTGGGGGAGTAAAAGGCTCATCTTTCATTTATTTTTATTGTTTTAAGATTCAGTTTTAGAGATTGAATTAAATATTACATGAAATGCTCTACTTTATTTAGGCAAATACATTTATTTAGTTAAAACAGTTAAGAATATTGTTTAATTCCCGCTATATTTGTATTTAAAACTTACTTCCTGAGCACAATATTATTCTCATCTTTGTTTCTAATTTTCCAAGGTGAGAAAAGTCATATCAGTATTATGAAAGAAAATGAATACCTGCTCTATGGTTTGCCATACAAATTTGAAGATCAAACAATAGAGTAAACAGACTTCTAAATGTTGGTGCATGCCATTTAAAAAATTTTTATTGCCTATCAATCAAAACATGACATAAAAATATAAAGAACAATCATGTATCAGTCCCTCAATTACCTGAAATCATATCAATTATTTCAGATCTTTTTCATGAGAAGCAAACATTATGGAATAATTGAAGCCTCAATATTCTATTTATCAACATATTTCCTAAATCTCTTCTCAGAGGAAATGATTCTAAATTTGGTGTTTATGATTCCCATTTATTTAATACTTTAACTACATTTGTATGTCCTCTTAAACCACATTTAATATTGCTTTACACATTGTTGAAATATATGTTAATTTAGAAAACTACTGCCTCAGTGATGCAAATGGTAACCCAGGGGTTACTGGATATGTTCATTATTGAGAAAAAAAAAAGTATTTTTTCCTCAAATATCATATTCTTGAGTTTATATTTTTAACTTGCATATATCTTTAATGTAGCATGTAATTTATTAAACTCCCCATTTCCATTACTACTTGATATATTTATATTCTTACTCTACTCAATATATAAATCACAGTAATGCCCCAAAATTTTCAAATGCCATCTAACTGAATACTCTAGAACACACAATGCCACCAACATGGAAGATAAATTTTTATATAATTAGCAGCCAAGAACAACGAAAGAGATAATGCATATAAATCAGTCTTCTATAATTTTCTAATATTGTCTTTGTTTCTGTGAACTGTAGTTTTAATCATAGGGCTTATTAGCATTAAATACTAGTTCTTTTTAAGTTTTTGAATGAATATGTGTAATTATTAAAGTAAATGTAACCAAATTAACATTAAACTCATCTATTTGAAAAAAAAAACTCTTCAATTCCAATTATTTCTCTATGAATATAGTTTCACCCTCTTATGAACAAAAAAATACAGTTTGTGCTTGGGTTGTATTGTCTTGGCACAATTACAATTATATAGTTTTGATCAGTGGATCAATATGAAAACAATGAAATTCATATTTTTTTAGATTTCTGTGATATGTTGAATATTAGCACAAATGTTAATATATGACCAAATAATATGATTAAATATGTAAACATACATGTATATTTTGAACAGGTTTAAAACAAGAACATTTTTACATATAGAAGTTTCTTTATTAATTTCCACATCCTTTTTCATTTAGCCAGCATTCGCTCATGTTTTAATCTTCACTGCGATAGTATATCATGAGAGTAATGGTGAAAGTTTCCTAGTGACAGACACCTAGTCAGTGTCTCCAAGAACAGTTGTTTGGAAAAGTGCCAGTCTGTAATGGAGTTAATAATATAAGGCAATAAAGTGGGCTTTCACAAAACTTAATGACTTCAATTAAAAGGAGGAACATTTTTTTATAGGTACTGAGCATATGACCTTTGCATTTTTACTATACTGTTTTTTTAATTGTAGTAAACATTAATGGTAATAGATATAAACAATATATTTTTATTTGAGAAATTTGGAGGATAATTTATTGCATTTTTCTTTTACAATGAAGTATTTTGTTTCCAAGATCATGAGATGTAAATGCAACAAAACAGTAACAGAAAAATAATGTCGTTTTAACTGATATAAACAACCTTCATCACTGATTTTCGGGTGATTTTGGTGTGTCAATGTAGTTTTATCAATTTTAACAAATGTACCACTCTGGTGGGCGGGGGGATGTGGCTAGATGAGGGCAGCTATGTGTGTGTGTCCGCAGGAGTTTATGGGAGAACTCTGCCTCTCAATTTGACTGTGAACCTGAAACTGTTCTTTAAAAAAAAAGCCTTAAAAATAAATAAATAAAAAAAAACAACTGATCAACACTAGACTTAATAGTTTCCTAAGCTTAATTAAACTGCAGGCAGATTTCTTCCTGCCTTTAGGCTCATGACCACCCTTCTACTTTGGCTTTCACAGAATCCAAACAGCCTAACCAAAAAAGTCCCTCCTCTCTCTCTCTTCTTGGAGCATTTGCTTTAGAAAACTTATAATTGCAATTTCTTTCCCTGCTTCCTTGAGATGTAAATCTTTTTAAAAAAATTCCTTAGCAGTTTTACAACCCAGGACTACTTTTCTCCAGGACCTGGAAACCATCCCTTTGAAATGTCATTATCAAGGATGCTAGCTAGCTTCCTTATCTTGTAGTCTCTGTGGAGAGAATAGAAGCTCAACCTCAATGAGCATCCCATTCAGAGTTGTAAAACTACTTCCATTCATGAAGAGAGGAGAAAGTTTACGTTTCCTATGGGTAAGTCCAATAAGCAAACACAGATGGCCTGATTCCCCCAACTCTGCTCTTAGAAACTCTCCGGCCCCCTCCCCCCACCTTTTAGAAAAGGGGTTAAGACTGTGTTATATTCTCTCTTCACTGTTGCAAGAGCCTCCAATAAAATCTTCTTTGACCGTTTACTGTGTCTAGTGCAATTTTTGCTTTAACAATATTTAGTGTCATTTTTGTTTTATGAAATGACAGTTTCAAGAACTGTAGGGTAGAAAATGCAAATGAATAATACTGATTAGAAATAAACTATATTAGAAGAGTCATCTCTTTTATTTTCTTCAAAATGTCCTTAAGCACGGATCCATACACATTTTAATTCTCAAACTAGATAAAATAGCTTAAAAAGGTTGGACTAACAAAAATTCTTTTTTACTTCACTGTGATTGAAGTATAGTAACTGTGTTCATTTTAATACTTCTGATTCAATGTGTAATCGTCGGAATTTGCCCTGCATATAAAGGAAATACCTCAGACTAAAAATCAATAATAGCAGTTTTGAAAATCATTTTCTATTGATGAGATTCTGCTTCCAGAGTAAGACTTAGCCCACAATTTGAAACTTTATAGTAACATGAAAACAGTTCACAATTACTGTAATTTAGAATTTAACTCACATTCAAATTGAAATGGGTGGAAAAATAAAACCCTGTATGAAACCGTTTTCACTGTATGTGTTTTGAAGCATCTTTTAAAATGTAAAATCAACATTGCTATTCTAGTCACAGCAAAGCATTTTCCCAAATGTCATATTAAACTCATTACTGAGCGAATGACAAGGCTTTCTAATGTGATTGTTATTTTCTCATAATAAAGGCAAAAATTGCCAGTGCTTCTGAACTTAAAATAAGATGTGATTGGAGTTGGATGAATTAGTTCTGATGAATATGTATATCAAATGGTTATATTTAAATATATATATTTGTGTGCTTTGTTTCCATTCAAACCCGTATCTGGCAGACTAAATTTTTACTTAGAATATCCTCATTATCAACTTTCTTGATATCAAGGTTGCTTCAGAGTTACATTTTTAAGAAAAGGTTGACAATATTTGTTACAAATTAAACATGTTTTGGCTGTCTTTCTCAAGTCTTGTTTATTTTTATCATATTCATACTCTTCATCACTCGTTTCATATTTCCTTGGCTTGTTTTTAGAATACTATAATGTGTTTTTCTCTTTGCTTTAATAAAATGGTTGTTAGGAAAAGAAAATTGATGGATATTTCATGAAACATTTTAGCTATAGAAAACAGAATTCCAATTTTTAAAGTAAATTCTAATAGACTATTTACAATAGACATTAGCTATTATCTCTCAGCTAAATCCACAACTGTTTATGAGATAATAATTTTCTTATGTTAACAGATTATGTTATTGATATGTGTGAGTAGTTTTAGGCAAATGATATAAACAATCTTGAGTAAGGAGAACATTTCACAAAAACAGAACCATTTTAGTCTAGATTAGGTTTTCAAAGATATGACTTTGCACATAATTTTAATTTCTCTTCAATAATTATTGAATGAAAACCTAACATTTTCTCTTCTTTAGGCCACACTCCATTTTGAAATTACTCTATTTTTTTTTAATTTTTTTCTCCACTTCACTGAAAATGACCTTGCTTGGGTTGTTAAACTGAAATGACATTTTTCATTCTTCATTCTTCATTTTTCTTGGCTTCTTCAGAAAATTCCAAATATTTGACCAACCTCTGCTTCTACAAATGCTCTTTGAATTCAATTCTTCACAATATAGAACACGGTTATTTCCCATACTTTACCAGTTTATCCTAAATTATACCCTTCACTCAACCAAAATCTTCTACCAGAAATGAATGCTGAAATTTCTTAGGGTGTGGTCTTAGGGCATTTTCTACTCTTAGGCTTCACTTTCTCCCTAGTTCACTTGTTCCCAAGCATAGTCAGTGTCAGAATCACCTTGGAAAAATTTAAAACTTGCACATTTTTGACACACCTCCTCACAATTTTTTTAGTAAAATGACAAACAATGTGGACTGTCTCCATAGCTCTTGGGGTGGATGTTGAAGACAGGAGTCCCACCAAAGCAACAGAATATCCAGGCTCTAGTGTTTAGATTTGCAGAAATGATTGAGGAAGGAGATTGTGCTCAGAATTTTACCTGATCCAGGTAAAAAGACAAATTTGAACTTCAAACTTATACTAAGTCTTGGTGCCATAATGTGACTGTTAAGAATTTACAGTTTTCCTCACCGAAAAGATAGTCTATTGAATCTGAGTATGGTACACACACAGGCACATTTTCATTATGCTAGAGAAAGAACAAGATTATCATTATTTTCAGTTGTATCTATACTGAGCAAAAGGTCATGTTTACATTTGTTGCATTTAGAAAAACATATCTTCTTTAATAAGGATTATTCATATATTTTTCTGAGATTCGTACTATTTATCTTTGCAGATATTTCTATCTCTGCATGAGTGCATCTTGATGATACTCACAAACATTTGTGATAAAGTTATTAGAAGGGGTTTCTTCATCTCACCCTGGATCAGGGGCTGACATGTAATGAACAAGTAACACATCTGTGTTAGAAAAATCACCTTGATGAAGATATTCATATTGTTGTTAACAGTGGAGGACAATAACGGAAAAGAAATCTACTTTGACTTAGGGAGTGCAAACTCAATTCACACTATAAAATAATCCTGTAGGCAGAACATTCTCTTTGTCACACTACCAGCGATGTTATGGGATCCTTATTTACTTGATCTATATAAGCTAAATATCACTTTTTGGTCTTTGTCATCTCATCATCTTAACACTCAGGGAGAAAATTTCATCTTTAATATCTTTTCCCAGCATTCCTATTTTTCAGATAATGACACTTGAAGCATTTTTTCAATTACTGTGGCCATTACCACATCAGTGAATTTCTCAACAATTTGATGAGGGTTATTATGGAACCTCTGGGGATGACATGATTAGGTGGTGGGTGGGCAGGTCATTTATAATGACTCTACACACCATTACTATTTCTTCGATATTTGGATATTTGATTGATGATATTATAAGGAATTTCTAGTTACTCACTTTTTAAGTAATGTCCATCACCAGGTCCCAGTGGCTGAAGCTAGCACATTGGGTTAAAACTAAATGATGTGCACATTCACATCAATAAATTCAGTCTAACAGAAAATTATGTTGTTTCTTCTTTTCTTGAAAATTATACAAATGAGTTTATGCACTTAGCCCAGCTTCTGCTTTTTATACCAGAGATATTTACAATCAGAAATAGGGGCATAAGGGTTAAAGAGAAAGTAAAAGCATAGATGCTGCAAAAGGGTCCCATGTTTGAAGAGAAAATTGACAGTGAAGCTCTACCAAGATAGTAAAGATATGAGGGGTCAAATTCAAGGAGAAAGGGAACTGTAAGGGACTAAGCCCCACATTCTGTGATCCAATTCCCCCAAACATTTGCTAATCCCTAAGCTTTGACATCAAGAGACCTTGAGCCCAGCAGAACATGGCAGCTAGGAGCCTAGTCACTAAGCAGAGCTTTTTGAAGTCTGACTGATGGAGGAAAGAAACATGAGACTTTAAAAATATCCACAGAGGAGTGTTCCTCGCAAATATCCTTGATTTCAGTTAAAACCCCAGAAATGTTATACATTAAAATTAAAGTCAAATAGTTCAGTCCTCTTCCAAACTAAATTCTCACATGAATCAATTCAATTATTGTTTAGATATAAGAAATCTGATCCTACTATAAGTACCTGTTAATTCCCCTTTGCAGAGAGATACCATCAAGACGTTCTAAATTTTTATATGCAATTTCAATCATTCCATAAAAAAACAAACAGCCTGATAAACAGAACCAGATGACAAAACCCAAGATGTTGTCAAATAACCTAATGTCAGATAAACACAGAAAACCATTTTTTATGATTGTAATATACATTAGACTTTATTCTTTTCAAAGAAATTTCCTTCAATTTTCTGATTTCATTCATACAATAGTCCTGTAAGGTAGGTGGGGCAGACAACAGAATAGAATCAAAAGTGACCAATATATGGTAGTTATCAGATATGACCTCTCAAATAATTTGTGATTAATTTGTTCACAGAATGTAACTTATGAGGAGAAAAATTACTCTCTGAAATCTGGAGTCTACATTATTCAATAGAAATTTTAGAAAGGAAAAAGAATTTTAGAAGGGAAAAATCATAAGATTTAAGAAATAAACAGGTTGGGGTGCCTGGATGGTTCAGTCGGTTAAGTGTCTGACTCTTGATTTCAGCTCAGGTCATGATCTCAGGGTCTTGGGATTGAGCCCAGCCTCGGACTCTGCTCAGCATGGGAGTTTGCTTGTGTCTCTCCCTCTGCTCCTCCCTTCAACTGCATTCTCTCTCTCTCTCTCTCAAATGAATAAATAAATTAATAGAATCTTTAAAAAATTTAAAAAATAAGCAGATTAATAGTATCTAAGACACAGCAGCAGATAGTAATAAAGGCTTAGAAAAGGGGTCAAAAAATATCCATACTGATCATAAAGAGACAAAGAATATATGAAAAATATGTAAAAGAGAGGAGTCATATGACAAATTGTTTAAAAAAAAAAAAAGCTTAGCATCTATCCATGTAATTGGAGTCCCTAAATGAGAAGAGACTACAACAGAGGTGCTATTTTAAGAAAAAATGAAAAAATACATTTTGAAAGGATGATGTACATACAGACTTAGTCCATACAAAAAACTGCAAATAGAATAAATAAAAAGAAAAATTAGGCATATCAGAGGGAAAAAAAAAAAAACATAAAACCCAGCAATAGGAGAAAAATATATCCTCACATAATGATCGAAGGTAAAACTACGTCAAATTGTCAGTAGAAACATGGAAAACCAGAAAACAATGGATAACATCTTCAAATGCTGAATGCTAGAATTCTATTCTCAATAAAACTATTTTCAAAAATGAAATAATGCTCATACTAATTAAATTTGAACTTAACACTAACCAGCCTTTATAAAAATCACTGAAGAAAGACTTCAAGATACAAAATGGTTCTGAATGGAGAATAGTAAATGAAAAAAGGAATACAGAACATACGAAATGCTAACTATGTGTGTGAAACTAAATAAATACTACATAAGACCATATTTATTTGGCTTTTTAGGTTTAACATGCTGATTAAGACATGGAAAAGGGCAATTTTCATGCATCTGTTTAAATTTTGGACCTTTGAAATACAATTATAATTCCTGTTTTAATAACCTTCTCTGCTGATTATGCCTAATTTTTCATTCAATTGTGAATGTCCTCCAAGTTCATCTATGTTATTATAAATGGCAATTAAGGCTGAAAAATACTCCATTCTTTGTATATACCAGATTTTTTAATCCATTCATCCAATGATGAACATTTAGGTTGATTCCATGTCTTGGCTATTGTGAATAATGCTGAAATGAGCATGGAATACAGACATCAATTTAAGATCCTGATTTCAATCTGTTTGAATATAAACCTAGAAATGGAATTGCTGGATCATGCCAACAACATGGTATTTTCTCCACATTCTAGCCAACACTCTTTTTTTTTTCTTTTTGATAATAAATATCCTAACAGGTGTGAAGTGATATCTTATTGTGGTTTTGATATGCATTTCCCTGATGATTAGTGATGGTGAGTACTTTTTCCATGTATGTCCTCAGCCATTTGTAGGTCTTTTTTGTAAAAAGGTCTATTATTCAGGTCCTTCACCCATTTTTTTTTAATTGGGTTATTTGTGTTTTTTGCTATTGAGTTACAGAAGTTCCTTGTATATTTTGGGTATTAACCCTTTATCGAATGTATGACTTGTGAATACTCTCTCCTATCCCACAGGCTGCCTTTTCATCTTTTAGACTATTTTCTTTACTGTGCAAATGATTTTTAATTTGATGTAGTCCTGCTTGTCCTGCTTGTCTTATGCTTTTGTTGTTTATGTTTTTGGTGTCATAGCCAATAAATCAATGCCAAAAGCAATGTCAAGATTTCCTCTACCTTTTCTTAAAGGAATTTTATGGTTCCAGGTTTTATGTTTAAGTATGTAATGCATTTTCAGTTAATGTTTGTGTATGTTGTAAGATAAGGGTCCACTTTCATTCTTTTGCATGTAGACTTCCAGTTTTCTCAGTACCATTTACTTACCCAGCACGTATTCTTCACAGCCCTGTTGAAGATCAGGTGACCATATATGTGTGGGTTTATTTCTGGGCTCTCTATTCTATACCATTGGTTCGTATGTCTGTTTTAATGCCAGTACCATACTGTTTTGTTTATTGTAGCATTGTAATGTATTTGGAAATAAGGAAGTGTGATAACCTCTCACTTCTCTTATCAGAATCAGAGATTTTTCCTATGATCTCTAGGTGAGTTGGACTCCCCCTTACTCTTAGCTTCATCTCCTTAAGGGAGTACGCTGAGCTCTGCCTCAGTTTCTTCTCCACATCCCACAACCTAATAAGCTGGAACAATTATAATATTCACCTTGTTTCCTGCCCACCCCCCAATGTCTCAGGAACACTGTCTTTTGCTGTCAGATAACCACTGTGTCAAAAAGTTTGTGTAATGTATTTTGTTCTGTTTGTTGTTCTTGTTGTTTTCAGCTAGGAATGGAAGTCAGGAGTGGAAGTCCCTCAACACACAGGATTAGTTTATTTTAATACAAAATTAATGAGTTCAGGGATTCATATACATTTTGAAAGTTTTAATTTTTGGTAGGCTCTATGAAATCACAGATGTATATTATCTTTAGAATAAGTACAGAAGGCTTGGTAATGGACATCCAAAGATATCAGGTCCTAATCCCTGGAACCTATACATGTTACTTTATGAGGAAAATGTGTGTTTGCAGATCTGATTAAATTAAGCATCTTGACATGGACAGATTAATCCAGACGATCTGAGTAGGCCCTCAATGCAATTATAGGTGTCCTTATAAGAAAGAGGCAGGGGGAGGTTTCATACACAGAAGAGAAGAAGGCAACATGACCACAGTGCAGAATTTGGGGCCACAAGTCAAGGAATGCCAACAGCCACCACAAGCTGGAAGAAGCAAGGAATAAATTCACTACAGCCTCTAGAGGGAGCAAAGCCTCGCTGGCACCTTGATTTCAGCTTAGTGAAACTGATTTCAGGCTTCTGGCATCCAGAGCTGTGAGAGAATAAATTTCTGTTGCTTAAGCATCAAGTTTCTGATAATTAGTTACAGTACACAAAAGAAACTCATACAGTAACCAATAAACTGTAACAAAAAATATGCATAACAAACACATGCAACCACTATCTGTTGAAAGAAGGAAAGATAAGAGAAACAAATGTGAAATAAATAGTAAGACCAACACTTTAAATCCAAATACCTAAGCAGCCTGTTTCCTGAATAAAACATGAGTTTTCAGTTTTGCCCAGTGCTTGGCTTTGGCACGTCCTAGGAAAAAACTACTGAAGATATCAGCTCTTCATTCTGTCATATCCTCCTTTTTTAAATGCTGGCCCTTCTAATCTTGGTTACCTCAGCAACACTTTAATGATTAATATATAAACATATATGTATGCATGTTAATTAATGCATTTTCCATATAAGCACTCAGTATAAAAGCTGTAAATTTTATTGTTTAAGAAAAATTCCCTGAAATGAAAGCATTCAAATAGAAGTTGACTCATTATGCGTTTTCTTAAGTTCACTAATAATCTAAATAAATTGATAGTGTCACCATGAAGACTAACCAATATACAGATATGAGTTACCAAGATTACTACTTCCATTTACTCCAGAAATATAACACATCCTAATCCCATTATTTTAAAACAAGAGTTATTTTTCAAAGGAAAATTTTGAGTTAGTGGAGACAAAGGGAATTATGCAAGGAATTAAATAATGAATCTCTAGGCATACACTTGAAATAGAAAGAGTGGGTGAGTTTCAAGGTTATCCACAGATTTAATCCTTTTTAAAATGAAAACCTAAAATAAAAAATGAATACCTAAGAAGTTAAGATATGCTATAAACCAAAAGATAATTTTAATTGTCAACAAATAAGTGAAACAATATAATTAGTAACTTATTAACTAACTGCACGATTGGCTCATAAGAATATATTGAAATTAAAATATGCAAAATATTTATATTTGCATTATCCTATTATAAAGGTTAATCGTATGTTTATTTAAAGTCTGTTAACTTTATGGCCTTTTAATATTCAGAAATAATCCACTTGTAATGTTATTTAAATCTCAGTTTTATGCTGTCACAGTCTATCTTCCAGGAGTTTATTAAAGAAATAGTGAGACAAATAATGTCTCTTATTAGCCCTACCATATGAAGTTTCAGAAATGGTACCACTTTTGAGAAAGGTAGCTAAGTAGTGGGGGAAACAGTAATTTAGTTTTTAAGTTAATGTGATTAAAAAATAAATCCTGAATCAACTTGGTTATTACCTTCTCCATAAAACGCTGTTTCTTAGTCTTTCAGGTAAACTTATCCACTATCTTCCATATATTTTGTGATATTTTATTTGCAATTTTTAATACAAATTGTTATCTATATTGTATTTTCATTTCTTTCTGTTTACTTCCCCCATATACCATGGTCAAACACAGAAACTAGGACTTAACAGTACTTTTGTGTTTTCAGAGCTAAAGAAGTCACTGAAGTCATCACTAATGGACAGACACGTAGAGCGAATTCCTCTTCTTATATTGAAATAATCTCTGCAGAATGGTTAATCCTTTCATCAGATAATTTTTAAATTTAAATAAAATTTTCATGTTACATAGTATTCATTCACTGTCTTTTCTCTCTTCTTCAACTGCAGAACCAAAAACCTACATCATGATTATCTATTGTACCTCTTTCTTCACTGAATGAGATCAGAAATTTTATCTATTTGCCATTTTGTTCTGAGATTCTAGAATACCATCCAGCATAAATATGATTATATTCATCATACACTGAAACAGTTATTTAGTTTTCAAATTCATATGTGGACACATTATTCCATTCTTGTTCTCAAGCAATATGGATGAATGCAAAGCAAATCCTTAAAAAGTGTCCGCTCTTTTTAAAATTCCTTGACCACTCTCCTTTTGAGAGAGAAATATTGTATTTCTCTAGCCATAATGATAAAGCAATTAATAATTGTATATGGTATTAAGATAGAATGTCAATTTCAATTTGGAAGTAGAAATATGAATGATATATATAGACATTTATTTAGTTTAAAATACATAACATTTACATTATGTATCAAACCAGTTAATTCATACTCTATATCAGTAGCCAGATTGTTAGTTTACTAGTTATTTATGATCTTAAACTGTGATCGAAGGGTTTTAATTTATAACATACATGGTTCTTTATTTTTTTTAAAGATTTTATTTATTTATTTGAGAGAGAGAGAATGAGAGATAGAGAGCACGAGAGGGAAGAGGGTCAGAGGGAGAAGCAGACTCCCTGCTGAGCAGGGAGCCCGAGGCGGGACTCGATCCGGGGACTCCAGGATCATGACCTGAGCCGAAGGCAGTCGCTTAACCAACCGAGCCACCCAAGCGTCCCAACATACATGGTTCTTATACTCTATAAATTTATATGACCTATCATCAAGATAATCAAATGTTAATTATCTCTGTAATAAAAGCTTTATTCATATATGATCACAAAATGAATAAAAGACTGATAAAACAACTTATATTATTTTTATATTCAAATCAGGATCAAGAGAATATGTTTTATGTAATTTTATTTATTCATATATGAAAAAGTTATAGCTTATGATTTAGCCATATCAAAAATACTTCTTATTCAAATAAAGTCAATAAAAATTGGCATTTAGAAACTTTTTCTTCCTGGGGTGCCGGGGTGGCCCAGTCATTAAAGTGTCTGCCTTTGGCTCAGGTCATGATCCCAGGGTCCTGGGATCGAGACCCGCATCGGGCTCCCTGCTTGGTGGGAAGCCTGCTTCTCTCTCTCCCACTCCCCCTGCTTGTGTTCTCTCTTTCACTGTCTCTCTCTCTGTCAAAATAAATAAATAAAATCTTAAAAAAAAAAAAAAGAAACTCTTTCTTCCTAATGATAAAAGAATTGGTGGGCCATGAACTCCTTTCTTGACTAAAAAATATCCAGATATGTTGTCCTATTTTTGTTTTCTTAGTAAGAGAATTTTGGAAAAACAATTATCTTTATAGATTGTGAAACACATGAAATATGTTGAGTGGTGTTCCAACATTGCAATAGAATAGAAAGAATAGATATAAAAAAAAAAAAACCCACAAGACTAAAGAGGTAAACATTCAAAGACTCATTTTTTTTTCTAAAAAATCTTTTTCATCCATTATGGTCCCATGAAGATAATGTTCTTTCCTATTTGTAAGATATTATAATTTTGAAAAATCCAAATCAATTTCAGAGCCATTCTTTTCCTTTATCTTGAAAGATTCTCTAAATATACTTAACATCATCATAAATGAGAGATACTTTTATGTCAACCTGTTTATATATCAGTGTCTTCACCTCTTTGACATAACCTGTGAAGTGTCATTTAAAAATATCTACCCTGTATTATTTATAATAACATGCATATATTTCAGATTATGCTTGCTTAATTGTTAAATGTTCAATGAGTAAGAAAACAAGATAAAAATGGAAATAATTTTTCATTCAAATTTTGTAGTACTGTAAAAACTAGACAAGAAAACATTCCATGTTTAAAAATAAATAAGGGCACCTGGGTGGCTCAGTTTGTTAACTGACTGCCTTCGGCTCAGGTCATGATCCTGGAGTCCCAGAATCGAGTTCCACATCGGGCTCCCTGCCCAGCAGGGAGTCTGCTTTTCCCTCTGACCCTCCCCCCTTTCATGCTCTCTCTATCTCATTCTCTCTCTCAAATAAATAAATAAAAATCTTTAAATAAAAATAAAATAAATAAATAAAAATAAAAACATTTCATGTTTAAAATTGTGATATTTGTGTTTTGAACAGATTATTTAAAAAATAATTATTTATATAAGAATTTTCTCCCCAAAAAGAACATATAAGAAGTGATTATTTTAATTTGAATTACTTTTAATTTTCTCAGCCAGGAATTAAAACTACTTTTTTTTATTTTTAAAGATTTAATTTATTTATTTGTGAGAGAGACAGAGGGAGAGCATGCACAAGGCGGGGAGTGGGGGCAGAGGGAGAAGCAGACTCCCCACTGAGCAGGCAGTGGACACAGGGCTAGATCCCAGGACCCTGAGATCATGACCCCAGCTGAACTGAGCCACCAAGTGTCCCAAAACTACCTTTGTTCAAGACTTTTGTGAGAGAATTCATGATGAGTTATGTAATTAACATTAAGAATGATAATGGATGTAATATTAAGATGATAGCCCAACGCACAAGGTAAATCTAATAATTAGTTTTGGAAGTGTTTCATATGTTACAATGTGATTTATTTTCAAATCTCCTGTGGGAAAACTGCTATCATTTTCCCTTTTAGACATTTTTAAATGTAATGAATTATCCATATTTATCTACTGCAATAATATCAAATTATAATTATTTACATTTTTAGGACTCTTTGTGTCAGGTTAAATGATGTAGATTTGATATGGATTGTCCCAATTAATCCCCAATATTCAGAATTCTATTTTGTAGAAATTTTAGGGTATATTACTATATCTATTCCATAGGTAAATAAGTTAGAGTTTAAAACTGTGACTTGAGCAAAATACCAATGCTTAAGTTTAATTGATAAACTTAAGAACTCAAAACAGACAGTCTCTTCAATAAATGGTGCTAGGAAAATTGGACAGCCACATGCAGAAGAATGAAACTCGACCATTCTCTAACACCATACACAAAGATAAACTCAAAATGGATGAAAGACCTCACTGTGAGACAGGAATCCATCAAAATCCTAGAGAACATAAGCAGTAACCTCTTCAACATTGGCCACAGCAACTTCTTTCAAGATACATCTCCAAAGGCTGTGAAGCAAAAGTTAATCACTTCATCAAGATAAAAAGCTTCTGCACAGCAAAGGAAACAGTCAACAAAACAAAGAGGCAAAGGAAACAGTCAACAAAACAAAGAGGCAACCACGGAATGGGAGAAAATATTTGCAAATGATACTACAGACAAAGTGTTGATTTCCAAGATCTATAAAGAACTTCTCAAACTCAACACCCAAAAAACAAATAAGTCAAAAAATGGGCAGAAGACATGAACAGACACTTCTCAAAAGAAGACATACAAATGGCTAACAGACACATGAAACAATGTTCATCATCATTTCCCATCAGGGAAATTCAAATCAAGACCACACTGAGATACCACCTTACGCCAGTTAGAATGGCAAAAATTGACAAGGCAAGGAATAACAAATGTTGGAGAGGTTGTGGAGAAAGGGGAACCCTCTTACACTGTTGGTGGGAATGCAAGTCGGTACAGCCACTTTGGAAAACAGTGTGGAGGTGCCTCAGAAAATTAAAAATAGAGCTAACCTATGATTCAGCAATTGCACTACTGGGTATTTACCCCAAAGACACAGATGTAATGAAAAGAAGGGCCATATGCACCCCAATGTTCATAGCAGCAATGTCCACAATAGCCAAACTGTGGAAAGAGCTGAGATGCCCTTCAACAGATGAATGGATAAAGAAGATGTGGTCCATATATGCAAGGGAATACTACTCAGCCATCACAAAGGATGAATATCCAACTTTTATATCAACATGGATGGGACTGGAGGAGATTATGCTAAGTGAAGTAAGTCAAGCAGAGAAAGTCAATTATCATATGGTTTCACTTGTTTGGGGAACATAAGGAAGAGCATGGAGGACTTAGGAGAAAGAAGGGAAAAATGAAGGGGGGGAAATCGGAGAGGGAGACGAACCATGAGAGACTATGGACTCCGAGAAATAAATTGAGGGTTTTAGAGGGGAGGGGGTTGGGGATGGGTTACCCGGTGATGGGTATTGAGGGCACGTACTACATGGAGCACTGGGTATTATATGAAAACAATGAACCATGGATCACTACAACAAAAACTAATGATGTATGGTGACTAACATAACATAATAAAATTAAATTAAATTAAAAAAAAAAGAACTGAAAATAAGGTCAGCTAACCTCCACAAACTTGAACCTTTCACAGTTGGCTAATCTGCATAATAAAAAGATGTGTTTCTAAAATTCTAATAAATGGGAAATAAACCAAAAATCAAAACAGAGAGTAAGAGAATTCATACTTCATTTGATACATGTGATATATAATGTTGGCAACTTTTTTCTGATTTACATTTTTAATCTGGTACTTATGGTAACAGGAAAAAATTAAGATTTATTATCATTATTTTGAATTATTTCAATATGTCTTATTATGAAATCATATAAAACTTCAAGGGACTTATAGAAGAAGGCAAAATACATAGAGACCAAAATGTTGAATCCAAGTAATTGTATGTAGGATAAACAAAGTAGAATGAGTGAATGGACAGCAGGAAGTCCCTTTTTAAAAAGGATCCTCATTTGATATTTGAGTATTTGAGTAGAAGCACCAAATGATCTGAGAAGACAAGTCTTATGGTTACTGGAGATGAGCGGTCCAAGCCTAGGTATCAGCACTGTGAAAGCTGGGAGGGGAAATCTGGGGATGATCATGGAATCACAGGATGAAGGTAAAGTTGGACAGAGGGGAATGAGTAGAGGTAGGCGGAAAAGGATATGTCTTAGCTAAAGGAAGAATTTTGATAAGAAAAGTAGACATTTATTTATTTATTTATTGGAGTGCACTAGGAAGCCTTCGGAGGGATTTGAGTCAGGGGTGACAGGATCTGTGATATTTAAATAGGATCATTTTGGGAATCATCTATTTGGAGCAAGCATAAACATTTCCATATGGAGGATACAGAAATAGCCCAAGTCAGAGATGAGGCTGGTTTAGACCAAGGTGGTGGTAAAGGATTCAGATTCTGCATATAAATCAAAGATAGAGCTGTAATCATAGATACATGGGGTGGGATATGTACAAAGAGATTGGTACAATGACTCCAGAGATCTCGAGCTGAGCCAATGGAAGAATTAAATTTAGAGCTAATCTGCAGAACCTAGATTAAAAAACAAACCAACAAACAAAAACCTTAAAACCTTTTTGCTCCCTCAGAAGGATTATCTCTGATTACTTTCATTCAAATTTCCAACTTTCTCTGGAGTAAAACTAATTGAATAAGTAAACTTAGAGCTATGTGAGTTGAACTTCTATTTAGCTATAAGATGCATGGATTTTAGTCCTTCTTTATTAATGGACAAGCAGTTATGTAAAATCCTTTTTATCCTGTGAAATTTTCTTTTGGGTTAAATACTTAAAACCTCAAAGAAGTTTTTCAAGGTTCGGTTAATCAGAGGAATAAGTGAAGTGCCTTTTAAAAGTGATAATCATGGCAAAAGGAGATATCTGAAAAAGGCTTGAGGAGGCTAAAATCCTATCCTTGGACCAAGTTTGAAATATACTTCTTTCTGTAGTAAGAATTCTAAGAGTTTTGCACTTGGATAAACTTGCTGTGACCTTTGCAATTTCAGAATCGCCAATTATGATATAATTAAATGCCTTCATTTCAAATACATTTATGAGTAGTTGAGAAACATTTCTGCCCTGAGAAAACAAGGGCTTAGGTCTGTGTCTTTTCACAGGCTTACCTGAGGCCGATATCCTAGTGCAGTAACAACACAGTAGCAATTACTGTAAACATTTTCTTAATCATCTGTTAACAGCTATTCATTTCAATTTAATATAAAGAAAACAAAAATTTTATCGTAGTATATTTGCTATTACTGCTAGATTCAAATATTGGAATTACTGAACACTTTGAAAATGTGCAATTCAAATTAAAAAAGAAATACTTGGACCCCAAATTCAAAACACAGTCATAGAATTGCAATCCAGGGAAGGCAAAATAGAGGAATTTTATATGTTGATTATCCTAACTCAATGATAGATCGTACCTGCACACAGAGGCAGAGCAAGGAGGAACAATAATTGCTCATTTCATGCATATTTTAGCCTAGTTAATGTTTCATTACATTTAACACCTTTGTCTTTAGTATATTTTATAATCTCTTCCTTTAATTTAGCTTAATCTACTTTTATATATCATTTTTTTCTTAATTTTAAAATGTTCTTTGATTTTTGTTTACTCTCAGTGTAAATTAAATTTTCATTTCCTTCTGTTTCTCAGCTGATTTTGGATACTTACTTCTATTATTTAAGTTTATTTTTCTCATTTTGTATAAGCTAAGATATATCTAATATATCTATATATTTGTCTTTCATGTTTTCCCCCTCTAATTAGCTTTCCAACAATTCTCATATTCTATAAAGTAAAATTTTAATTCCCTGTGTCTTGAAATCTAAATCTGGTAGAAAAAAATAATCTAGTACTTTACTTAAACAGTAATATCCGCTTTGCCCCAAGATAGTGACAATTCTGCTGGGTATTCCAATAGTACACCTAGAAGTTAGAACTTGGCTTCACTGTGACCTAACTCGCAACCAAATACATCTGCAGATTAACTGTAAACCTAAATAGAAGTTATTTGGGAGGATAATACTCCTGAAAACTTTCACTATGGATTCCAATATTTAAAAATGAATGAAAAAGTCTATGGTTAACCCATGACAAGATTCCCTGAAATGAGGAATTATAAAATAATTACAAAAATAAAATAAAATTAATTAATTATAAAGATACTTCAGAATCAGGGTGTGAGAATTCTTTTCCTGTAACTAATTTTTTTTTTTCTTTAAGTAGGCTCCACACCTGGTGTGGAGCCCAACTCGGGGCTTGAACTCACAACCCTGAGATCAAGACCTGAGCTGAGATCAAGAGTCAGACGCTCAATGACTGAGCTACACAGACCCCCCTTTCCCTGTAATTTGCTGATAAATATATCATGCAATATATTCCCCTTCCTATCAAAAGAGTATTTTGAATTATTTTCTTAATGGGTTTGTTTCCTCAACAGGGTTCTTTTTGAAAGCAAAGCTAAAGCAGAAAGAACAGGACTCTGAGACACAATGCATCTAATTTTATTTTATGAGATAAATTGATTTCACATGACTTAATGATGGCAGTTTCTCTCCAGATCAAGTCTAGACAAGTGGGTATCTCATTTTTGCATAAAATGACTAACAGAAAATATGTATTGAAATAAGAGTGCAAAAGTTAAACATGAAATTTATATTCATGGGGTAAGAGGAAGCTCTTTTCTGAGGGAATTTGAATCATAAAATGTCTAAAATTCTACATCAATTTTAGGCACCATCATTAAAATATACTGCCAGAATTTTGTACAAGTGCATAAATGGCAGTATTTTCATTCATTTAAATCCGATATCATCTCATAAAAGGTGAAGGTTTGCTACTGCTTTTGGCATGCCTAGGGATTTCCATGTTTTTCTAAATGGTATGGAATTTATGAAGTTTCCATTTTCATCACAGATATCATTCTTACTGTCAGTTTTCTCTCACTTTGTAAAAAAAAAAGTGAAACAAAATTACATTTATTTAAATTCTTATACAAACTAGCATTGCTCTATTGGCACAGATGAAAAGCACTACTGCAGTTGAGCTATTGAATTGCATATTGTACCACACGCCTAATTTCAATGTAATTCAGTAGTATCAACTAGAACTGTGTGTCAAAGGGCCATTTAACGGATCAATGTGTAATGTGCATAATCAAAAGTTGTCCAACTCAGCATACAAAATTGAGTTCCTGACCTCCCACTCAACACAAATCTGGTCTTTGTGAAATTTATGATGATACCATTATACAGCCGCTCAGTCCAGAAATGTCAGAGTCAGTCTTGTTCTCATACACCCACTACCCAATGCATCAGGAAATCCAGATTTTGTCTACCTTTGATCATCTCTTAGCCATCACTGAGAATCAAATCACCACAGGCTCACTTAAATTATCAAGCCTCCTAACAAGTCTGTTTTTTTTTCTTAGCCCAATTGATTCTTCTAATAATAGAATAGTGACAGTGTTCTTTTAAAGTCAGAATTCAGATTATGTCACTCCTCTGCTCTGAGACTCTCATCAGCTATCCATCCCCTCATGAAAAAGACATGCAAAGCCTTATGTGACCTGCCACCCCTCCTCTGACTGCATATGCTACCGTTTTTCCCTTGCCCTCTTCATTACCGTAATGCTGGCTTCCATGTTGTTTTTACAACACTGGATTTTTCTACCTCTAGGCACTTAATACTTGTTCTCTTCTCTTGAAACGCCCTTTTCCCAGATAGACACAAGCTTACCTACTGCATTTTCAGAACTCTACCACAAGTCAGATCTCAACGATATTTTTCATGTTTAACTTTTGGAAATGTCTCAAATTTTTCTTTGCTTTAATTTCTTCTTCTACACATAAGAATTTTGTTTATTCTATTCATTGCTATAACCCTACTTCCTAGATCATTGCCTGGTACATAGTGAACACTCAATATATATTCACTGAAAGACTCAATAAATGAATAAAGCTATGTCTCTATGCAAGTAACAAGATCTAGACATTCTTTTTTAAATTTTTTTAAAGATTTTATTTATTTATTTGACAGAGAGCGACACAGCGAGAGAGGGAACACAAGCAGGGGGAATGGGAGAGGGAGAAGAGGTTCTCTGCTGAGCAGGGAGCCCGATGAGGGGCTTAATCCCAGGACCCTGGGATCATGACCTGAGCCGAAGGCAGATGCTTAACGACTGAGCCACTCAGGTGCCCCAAGATCTAGACATTCTCAAAAAATCAATAATTCTGCATCTTAGCTCCAGGAAAAAAATAAAAGTTTGGGGTGAGGTTTCCAAACTACAGTAGTGCTCATATAGTGAACTTCATATTTATGAAATCCTAAACTGAAAAGGTAATGATTTCATTTTCTATATGTAGTTTTATCTCTGGAAAGGAATTCTCAAATCTTATAATACTTTCCTGGAATAGTACAGATTAAGATTATAAAACAAATGAACTTGATTTGTTACATATCCTTAAGAGTATAATATTTCTTTTTTTTATAAATCTGAATAACAAATTTTATTTTTAAAAGGAATTTCCTATTTGTTAGTTTCTAGTTTATTACAAATTGAGCCTACTCATTTAAATGGCTCAAATGATTTAATCATATATATGATTATATAAACATACATGTTTATATATATTAGATATATAGAAATAGATCTGTGGAAATGTATATTTTCTCCTAATTGCAGAATCACTGGTTTGCTTTTACTACATAGCATTATTTTATCCTAATTATGAACCATATACAGGTTTATAACATACTATATGTTTTATTTCCAATGTGAGTGAACCTTCTCAATCATTCAAAGTCAACGGACCAATACTTTTTCTTGGCTGTTCTGGGCCAAGATCAGCCTTCCTTTCATCTATTACAACCTGTTTGATAGCTCACTACCAACAGCATAGTATTTTTGTTTCAGATTGAACACAGTCAATGTCTGTTGCGTTAAGCACACTGCTGGCTTAATTTCCCTGGAACTAAGTACTTGCCATGTTACGTTTGTTATGTTATGATTTCATATTATATACAAATTTTTTTTGCTTGAAGTTCTGAAGCTCCCCTCAGTGCTTGTGCTTTGGAGCGCACAGCACCCACGTGGATGAAGTGGTGTGCTGGAATCCGAACCTAAGTTCTTCACTCATTCCACCATGGTTGGAGATGCCTGTTATGTGCATCTTAATGTCTTTTTGTTTGTTTTACTTTTCCCAAAGCATTGCAGACTGATAACTTTCTAAACTATAATAAATAATTCAAAAATAGAAAATACATAGAAAATAAGAAGCCTTAAAAATATTAGATTCAATAGACATGAATGTACTCATTAAATTATTATAAAATTTTTCAAATGTTTTCTCAAATTTTGTATTTATTGTATCACAGGCAGATGGTAACAATTTATGGACTGGCACTTGTCCATGGAAACTACTTGTTCATGGACCTCACTGCTCTAGTGAAAACTGAACTAAGAATCATGTTTTCAACCAAAGGAAGAAAATGCCATTTAAAGAATGTAGTTAGACAGTCTGCCACATTTACAAGTGTCGTGGGTATCACATTCTTTGAAATAATCATACTTATTGAAGATACCTGTCATAGTCTAATGATATGTGTTTCTGTGCTAAATATTTTGAGGGGTCAATGTGGCTAAGACTAATACAATGATCAGGAATCAGTAATGAGGAGTTAGGTATGTAGCTATCTCATGGTAAACCCAATTTAAGAGTGGTATGAAAGAAAAGAAAAAAAAAAAAAGCCACTTGAGAGATCCTTAGCCAAAGCAATGTTCTCAAGGGAGATGCATATTTCAGTCAAAAGATAGAAGTTGAAGGAAATAAAAAGGTTAAGGATACAGTGTATTCTGATTATATTGGCAATAAGTGTTTTGGAGTTGGGAAAGGGTGCATGTGGGGTTAGGTAAAGGAATGTATAGAACTATGGGGAAATGGAAGAGAGAGGTGATGAGCAACTTTTGGGTTTCTTGGGTGATTGACGGAACAGACACACGAATGGAATGAGGGGTTGTGTCCTGATTGCTTCTTAGGCAGATTGGGGTGGTTGTGGCTGAGAGTATTTTTCTCTTTGTCACTACAGACGTGCACACAGTCCTCTGTGTTTCGCATTTCATTCTTGCCTCAGGAGGAGCAGTGTGGCAAGGGACACATAGAGTTCAGGACTCTGATTCTCACTCCGGTAATGGTGTTTTATAGATAGAAAAATATTTCCAGGATCAAAACGAGCTCTGCATTTCCCTCACTCTTGCCTTTCAAAGAAACTCTTAAAAAATAAATGTTAACAGCAGGACTAGATTTGTGGTTTACTGCATTTCAATTTCAATCCTCTTGTCTTCCCCTTAGACAACGCTGTCTATAGCTGGTGGAATGTTACAATTAATATAACTAATAACCATTAAGTAAATGTTTGTTGTGTGCAGGCACTTTCTATGGATAATCCAATTTAATTTAATCACTACATCAACCCAATTTGATTAGGATTGCACAGTCAGTAAGTTGAAGAACTGCTATACCACTCCACAAGCTGCTTTGCACCAGTTCCTCCCATTTTTAGATCATCAGGGTCAGAATGAGGACAGTGAGCGTGGCCGATTAGACAGCATGGGTCCTGATGCAAATTGTGCTTGCTTCTCATTTTATAAGGTTGTCTTACTTTATAAACTTAATATGTTTTGAAGTAGATTAAATTATCTGACCATGGCTTTTCATGAAATATTTCAGCTACATAAACATGCTATAATGCATAAAATGAAAGCTAGTCAATGTGAGTTTGTTCAAGATATGTTCTTGAAAGCATGCTGTGTGGGTTTGAGAACTGAACATGGTTAAAATTATTTGAAATCTAATAATGGTTGAACTACACATCTGAAAATCTCTATAATCCTGGGGTCAAGCATATGTTCACAATTATATAAAAATTCAAAGTTTAAGTTAAAATTTAAGTTAAAAAAAATTTAAGTTAAATTTAAGTTAAAATTTAAGTTAAAAAAAAATGACTGAAGGACCGATAGACTGTGACAATCTCAATCAAAGTAAGCTCACTGGTGATGTGCTTTTAACAAAACATTGAGAGGCCTCTGGAGATACCAAGGATATCAATCTGAGGGACACCTGGAACAGGCAGATCCTCATTAGGTTTGGCAGGGGTGCACAGCAGGGCAGTCATTTTCAAAGCAAAACCAAGTAGAAATTAAGTGAGTAATACCTGGGCTGCATATATTCCAGATCAGTTACTACTATTTTAATAGCCTGTTGGATAAAGGGATTTTTAAAAGTTACCTCCTTAAAAAATCATCTCTCATAAATTAACTCTATAAGCGGCAAAAAGTCAGGATGTGCACTGAATGTGAAGGGAGGGAAATTAATCAAAGTATCATTAAATAACTACTTGAAATCTATTTTTAATTGCATTTTGTAGTTTGATCTGAATATCAGTGCAGTTTTTTTTTAAGGCAAAAGAGTCTGAAACCATGAGAAAGAACAAATTCCAAGAAAATATCTTTCCATACCTTATAGAGTTTTCTGTCTTCTTCAATGACTATACCCCCAGTTTTGCTTTGTTTTGTTTTTTCCATACACATCAATAATGTATTTTAACCTATAAGTCAGTCTGTAGTCCTGGGGTCTGTAAGCCAGTTGATTTTACAAAGAAATCCAACTTATAGCATTGTTTGCATTTTATTTTCTTCAGTGACTCATATTTCTCCAACACTGGAGAAATAAATTCTTCTTATTCTCAAACAACTTTCAATCTAGTTAGGGAAATACAGCACGAATATACAGAACCTGTAGCATACTATTGTTAATCTATGTTATTTTTTTTAAAGACTAATGTTATTAAATTTTAAAGTTACTTTACATGAGAACTAAAGGCAAAAAGTAATATTATAGGTCAGAGAAAAACAAATCCTCTTAAGGTAGAAAGGGAAGTAGATAATAGACGCTAGCAGAGTTTATTCCTTTTTAAGATTTCATTAAGCAAGTAACAAGTGCCGCACTCTACTCAAGGTTCCACGGAAACATCTAAGGGTTAATAAGACAAAGTCTCTGCCTTCATACAACTTAGAAGTTGTTGAGATTTAGAGATATAAGAAATATGTACGTAAATTAGAGGAGAGAGAACAAGTAAAGGTACAGAAATGAGGAGGCAAATATATTACTTGGAATAAAATAATAATGATAATGATAATACTAAGCTCTGTTATACTTTCTAACTTAGACATACTGTGATTAATCAGGAATGAAGCCAGAGACAGCCAATCAGGGTAGACTCTGAAGGAAATTAAGAACAAGCTTAAATCATACATTATTTCCATTGGCAATGGGGAGTTGTTACAGCTTTTCAACAGAGTACTGTGATGCCAAATAATTTTGAGGGAAAAAGAGAAGCCTATAGGATGTATTCTAGGAAAGAAACATAAGAAAGGGTACTGTTAGAACAGTTTGAGGGTACTTGATAATTAACTCCTTCAAAGGGTGGTAACTCTGAACACAGGAAGAATGAAACTTTAAATAAGAGGGAGGAAAATAACATTTACAGATAGTCTAGGATATGTGTGCTTCATGTGTCAACCTAGTTAATGCTCATAAAAACATTTTATTGCATTTTAAGTATGAATAAGCTGAACAAGAAAATTTTTTCTTAAAGAGACAGAGTAGAGGTTTAACCTAGGCTTTTCTGAATAAAACACTCATGAATAGGAATGGTAAATAAGCATATGAAAAAAAAAATGCTCAATTAGGGAACTACAAACTAAAACCACTATGAGATACCACCCAGGAGAATGGCAGAAAGGAAAGAAAAAGAAAGAAAAATACAGTGAAAATGCCAATCGCTAGGGACATTTTGAAGCATCTGGAACTCTTATCCAATGTTGTCAATGCAAAACAGAACATTCTCTTTGGAAATTACTTGGCAGTTTCTTATAAAGTTAAGCATGCATTTATCATATGGCCCACCAATCCAATACTCCTAAGTATCTGTCAAAGAAAAATAAAGACATGTCCACACAAAAGCCTGCACACCAACAGTTACAGCAGGTTTATTCATAACTGCCAAAACCTGAAAACAAAATATCCATCAACTTGTGATGAACAAACTGTAGTGCATTTGTATAATAGAATACTACTCAGCAATAAAAAGGAATGAAATACTGACACATTAAAAATTAAAAATCTACTTGGGGGACATTTCAAAAGCATGCTAAGTTAAAGAAACCAGACATACAATCATATATTATTATTACATTTGTATGACATTCTGCAAAAAATAAAAGAATAGGGACAGAAAACATGTAAGTGGTTGACAAGGGCTTGGAGGGGGAAGAGGGGTTCAATTAATAAAGTCATGAGGCTATTTTTGGGGATGATGAAAATATTCTCTTTTTTTTTTTTAAAGATTTTATTTATTTATTCATGAAAGACAGAGAGAGAGAGAGAGAGAAAGAGAGAGAGGCAGAGGGAGAAGCAGGCTCCCAAGGAGAAGGAAGCCCGACGCGGGACTCGATCCCAGGACCCTGGGATCATGACCTGAGCCGAAGGCAGACGCTTAACCATCTGAGCCACCCAGGCGCCCCGAAAATATTCTCAATCTTGATTCTGAAGGGAGTTTACAAGACTTTATATATTTGTCAACATTCTTAGATTTGTAAACATAAAAGGAATAAAATATACTGTACCTAAATTATAACTCGGCTTAAAAACATCCATGTGCATATCATGCAGAGTGGAAGATGAGGAAGATGGGCTCCGTGGGAAAAGCCCTCCAACTATTAATATCTACATGCTGTTTAGAGTGAGAAGGTTTAGGCGTGACTTTCAACTGTTTTTTTTTGTTTTGTTTTGTTTTTACAAACAATTCCTGTGTGCTTTAGTTTCTTCATCCATGAAATGGTAATTCAATCATTCCTTCATTCATCTAACATTTATTGAGCTCTTACCATTACGAGACATGTATTTTTACATTGGAAACAAAGTAATAAGAAAATGACTAAATCCCCAACTGTTGGTCCTCTTGGAACTTTCATTATTCTGGGGGCAAATAGAAAATAAAATTATAGTCATTCTTTTAATTCATCAAATTGTTATTAAGATTAGTAGTTATTATATATTTAACTTAAGGAAGAGATATATGCATAGCACATGTTAAGGCAGGTATACATTGTTATTTTGTAAGTAGCTTTTTTATTTGCTCAAAAACAAATCTTCCAATATTGTGCCAAACTTTTGTGAGACAAGTGATATAGAAAGGGTTGGGTAGGGAGTTGAGGTGCAGTGGAGGTGGTCTCACTTATCAGAGGTGGTCTCACTTATCAGAGAGTAATTTGTTTCCTTCTCATGGCCTCAGCTTCCTTAAGGCCTTTGTTTCTGTGTACAAAGTCCTAGACTCGCACCCAAAGTCCTGCATACAAACGTCTAATGTCTTCTTACAGGCTGAAATGAGATCCTGGTGCGGAAATGGAGGTAAGGGCAGACTCTAAGGGTTTACGGCTTCTTACACAGGCTTTATAATCTGCCCTCCTATTTTCAGTCACACCCACACTCCCACTTTCCCACCAATTCTTTAAACCCTTAGAAGCTCTGTTATACGAACTGATATGTTCAGGGATACCCCCTTTGCCGGCTTGGGTTGACCTGCTAAATAAGTGACCATTTGTTGATTTTTGTCTCCTTTGCTTTCTTTGTGGGTTTATGTTCTTTTCGAAGATTTAGGAGGTATATCTTAGTTTGGTAGGGCCGCCACAACAAAGAACTACAGACTAGGTGGCTTAAGTGACAGAAATATATTTTCTTACAATTCTGGAGGCTAGAAGTCTGAGATGAACAGTAGGTTTCTTCTGAGGCCTCTCTCCTTGACTAGTAGATGGTCATCTTCTCCCTCTGTCTTCATATGGTCTTCTCTCTTTGGGCCTATCCCAAGCTCCTCTTCTTATAAGGACACCGGTCATATGAGATTAGGGCCCACCAGTGTGACCTCATTTTAACTTAGTTACCTTGTTGAAGACCCTATCAACAAATAGAGTCACATTCTGAGGGACTGGGTGTCAGGACTTCAACATATGAATTTTGAGGGGGTACAATTAAGCCCGTAAGAGGAAGTATTCAAAATCAGTTATTTTTATCAGGAAACTCTACTCTAGGCATTTTGCTTGTTTTATGCTACCAAGTATATGTAAATAAGAAAATAAACACAGGCCATTCCAGCCTGATTGAATAGAGAAATACAGAAACATTTTTTAATTAAATTAGATTTCTCATCTAATCTAAAAATAGCTAGGTTCCTTATAAGAGACATTTGTAGCAACTTTTAATCCTAAAATCTAAATCTGAATGACTTATACTTCAGATTAATTGTCATTACTTCTCCGGAGTTTATAGATTACACTGAATTATGGAAGCCATAAACCTTCAATAAGTATTTCTTAAGTGAATTAATCTAGGATATCTGTGCCATTTTGGGCTACAAATTCTGCCTGAATTCTATTTAAACATGCAAATTAGCCCTCACATAATTACACATTTGCCTCCTTTTTGAGTCAGAATCCCTTTAAAACAAGATTAAGGTAATTTTTCAAGAGACAAAGATTATAGGATAACACAAATCACTAGAAGTTATATCAACCAATTATTTGGAAGTCAGAAAGAGGATGGATTGTGCCAGGGCTGATTCATCTTCTCCAGAGAAACTAAATATTTGAATGAAAAACCCTACTGGTAGTGACATTTGTGAATCTTACAAAAATGTTGCCAACTTTTTCCCATGCCACCCTAGATAAGTGATTCTCAACTACAGGTGATGTTGCCCCCAGGTGATAGCAAAATATAGAGACACTGTGATTAACACACTGAGGGGGTGCTACCAACATTCAACTGGTAGACACCAGGGATGCTGCTAAAAATCTTACAATGCACAGGACACCCCCCAACAGAGACTATCCAGTTCTAAATGTCAATAATGTTGCTGGTGATAAATCCTGTGCAATATAAATCCCACTACTTTATACTTTTTAATTAGCTTTCAGTGCTTCATTCTTAAGAATGTGGTGTTTGGGGGAAACAATATGAAAGAGAAAAAAAAACAAGTGAATTAAAAATAAAATAGTAATCCAGAGAGAAAATAATAACCCTAGATGTTCTTAGTGGGGGGTGGGGATGATTATCAGTATCCCCCTTCAATATCCCCCTATCAATATCAAACTAATTGAGAAATAACTAAGAGTTGGCAAATAAAAGATTAAAATGTTATATTTATTGCTAATGGATAAAACCATTCCTAGGGCCTTCAACTTAGATCTACATACAAGACCTCAGAATTATCCAGACATGGCAGTGTAGCATAGTGCCACATCCAGGCCTCTTCACCTCTGCCTCTAAGGCACAACGCTTGCACCTGGAACACAGCAATGTGTAACCTAGACAGGCAACTTGATTCCAAGAAATAGCAAAGGAAAGTACAGAGTTATGCATGCTTATTTTCTCCTTCAAAACTCACCACTGGGCTTTCAAAATTCACTTCCTTTGGGTTACATTGTAACGGGGCATAAAGATCAGGTATGTTATGCTAAAGATTCCTTCCACAGAGAAGAAATCATCATGCGTGGGAAACCAACACTCTCTCAAACATAGAATCAAGAAAGAAAGAAAGGGCGGGAGGAGAGAGAGAGAGAGAGAGAGAAAAAAAGAAAGAACGAAAGAAAGAAAGAAAGAAAGAAAGAAAGAAAGAAAGAAAGAAAGAAAGAAAGAAAGAAAAAAAGAAGACATAATATAGAGAAATTAGAAGATTTTGGTATTTATAAAACAAAAATAACATAACATTAAAAGAAACATCCCTCAGAGAAATTACTGGAAATTAAAAATACAACACATGAAATAAAAACAATCATTGGAAGAATTAAAATATAGAGTTAAAGAAATACCACATGATAAAAATAGAATTATCATATGATCCAGAATTCCACTACTCCATATTTACCTAAAGGAAACAAAAACACTAATTCAAAAAGATATCTGTGTTTATTGCAACATTATTTACAATAGCCAAGATATGGAAGCAACACAAGTGTCCATCCACAGATGAATGGATAAAGATGAGTTGCATATATAATGGAATACTACTCAGCCATAAAAGAGAATTGACTCTTGCCCTTTGCAACAACATGGATGGTTCTAGTGAGTATAATGCTAAGTGAAATAAGTCAGAGAAAAATAAATACCATATGATATCACTCTTATGTGGAATTTAAGAAACAAAACAAAAGAGGAAAAAACCCCAGACTCTAAACTATAGAGAAAACACAGATGGTTACCAGAAGGGCAGTGAATGGGGGGAATGAGTGAAATAGGTGAAGGGGATTAAGAGTAAAATTACCATGATGAACACTGAGTAATGTATAGAATTGTTAAATCACTATATTGTACCCCTGAAAATAATATAATGCTGTATGTTAATTAATCCTGAATAAAGTATTTTTAGTTAAAAAAAGAAATGCCACATAAAAAAAAAAAAAACACCAAAATATGGAAAATAAGAGACTTAAGAAAATTGGGAGATAAATTCAGGGAAGTTAGCAGTCAGTCATTATCTGCACCAGGAAGAGAGAACAGAGGAAAGTGAAGCATGGAAATAATAAAAGAAGTAAAAACTCTATGAATCACACATGTCCAATTAAAAGGTTGATCAAGTGAGGCCAACAAACAATATCAACCCATTCTGAAATTTCAGAATCTCAAGAAGAAAGAGGAGATGCTAGTGTGTATTAAAACTGAACAATATTTTGTTCTATACTAATAAATACTAAATTTGTTTATATACTAGAAATATGTATATCCCATTCTTTATTCAAAATTGGGGTTATATACCTCAAACGGCTTAGAGGCTTTTTCCACCAACTATATACTATAAACTTCTTCCATCCCACCAATTAGTATTCTACAGTATACATTTTAATAACTGTCCCTGTTTTGGATATGCCAGGCTTTGTTTCTATCATTTACTCCTTTGGGAAATGTCTGAGAAATAGTATTATACCTATTTATCATATAATTAATGTATAATTGACCTTCTGATAGCTCATTTCCCCACTTTATTCATTTTTTTTCCTAATATGGGTGATAAATAACCTCATGTAAACTCTAGCACACATCTCTAATATTTTCTTGGTCTAATTAGTAGAAGTACAATTTCAGAGCAAAAGTGAAATATACTTTATACTTTAATAATCATAACAAATTACCTTTAAACCACTCTTCCATTTTCAAGATACCAGTGGTTTAAGGGGGTTCTATAACAATTCATTAAAGTTTACATGGAAAGACAAAATTCCTAAAATAGCTAATAAAATAATGAGAAAGAAAAATAAAATTGGAGGACTGACACTACCTGACATCAAGACCTAATATGAAGCTACAGTAATCAAGATAGTGTGTGTGGTACTGGGAAAAAAAAATTAAAAGAAAAGATAAATAAATCAGCAGAATAGATCTCAGAGCCCAGACATAGACCCATGTAAATGTAGTTGAATGATCTTTGACAGGGGAGAAAAACAATTCAATGGTAAAAGGATAATCTCCAACAAATGATCCTCAAGTACTGGATATCTACATTCAAAAAAAAATAATCTGGACAGAGACCTTATACATCATAAAAATTAATGCAAGATGGATCATAAATCTAAGTGTAAACATAAAACTATTAAACTTTGAGATGAGAAGATAAAGTGAGAGGAAATCTAAGTGATCTTGAGTTTTGTGATGACTTAAATGCCACACCAAAAACACAATTCAGAAGAGAAAAAAAAAATGGATGAGTTGGACTTCATTAAAATTGAAAAAATTTGTCCTGTGAAAGATACTTTTTGCAGAATGAAGAAAGCAAGCCATAAACTGGGAGAATATGTTAGCAAAACATATTTCTGATAAAGGACATGTATCCAAAATATATAAAGAACTCCTAAAAACTCAATATAATTTAATAATTTTAATTTAATAATTAAAAAAATACTAAATGGGCAAAAGATCTGAAAAGACACTTCATCACGGCAGATATACAGATGACAAATGAGCATATTAAAAGATGTTCAACATCATATGTCATTAGAGAAATATAAATTAAAACTATAATGAGAAATCACTACACACCTAATTACAGTAGTTAAAATCCAAAACACTGAAAACACCCCATGCTAGGGAGAACATGAAGCGACAGGAACTCTCATTCATTGTTGGTGGGTATGCAAAATGGTGCAGCCACTTTGAAAGATAGTTTTGCAGTTTCTCAAAAGGCGGAACATAATCTGAGCATAAAAATTCAATAATCATGCTCCCACATATTTACCCAAATGAGTTGAAAACAAGTACACACAATAACCTGCAACTACTGTTTATAAGAGGTTTATTAATAATCATCAAAACATCGCACAACCAAGATGACCTTCAATAAGTAGATGGATAAAGAAATTGTGGTACATCCATACAATTGAATATTATTATAAGAGAAATAATAAAGTGAGCTATAAAACCATGAAAAGCCATGGAGGAAACCTAAATGTATACTGCTAAGTAAAAGGAGCTAGTCTGAAAGAGCCACATACTGTATAATTCCACTTTATGGCATTTGGTAAAAGGCAAAACTATAGAGATGTAAAATATTGATGTTTTCCAGGGGTTCAAGAAGAGGAATGGAGGGCTGAGCATAAACAGCATAAGGGATTTTAGGCCACCAGTGAAACTATTCTGAAAGAGAATGAAATGGAGGATACATAACATTATGCATCTGTCAATACCCACAGAGCTGTAAAACACAACGAGTAAACTCTAATGTAAACTACGGACTTTAGCTAACAATGATGGATCAATATTGGTACATCAATTATGCCAAATACAGCACAAGAATGCAACATTTTATTTTATTAAAGTTTGTTTGTTTGTTTGTTTGTTTGTTTATTTTAGAAAGAGAGAGCATAAGCGGGAGGAGCGGCAGGCAGAGGGAGAAGCAGGCTCCCCATCGAGCAGGGAGCCCGATATGGGACTCGATCCCAGGACCCTGGGATCATGACCTGAGCCAAAGGCAGATGCTTAACCAACTGAGCCACCTAGGCATCCTAAGAATGCGATATTTTAATAATGGAAGAAAGAAACTGTTTGTGAGGGAGGTGGACAAATGGGAACTTTCTGGTAAATTTTTCTGTAGACCGAAACTTCTCTAAAAATAAAGTCCATTATTTTTTTTTAAAATATTTGTTTATTGTTTGATTTCTACATATGTGGGATTTCTCCTGTTATAAAGTATTATTTCTATGAGAAAATGCAAATTAAGTTGCTTACTGAAAGTAAATTATTATAAAAGATTCAGGAAAATCATTACTTCTCAATTGCTTTGTTTTTAAATGTTCTTAGAAATATTGAAAAATATTTTTCTTCCTCTCTTTTTGCCATTAAATCACAACCAATGGTAAAAAATTTACTGTAAAGCCTCCTTGGAGCTTTCCTCGTTTGTGTGTGTGCGTGTGTGTGTGTGTATGTGTGTGTACACACTAGTATTCTTCTGATTTAACTAAACCTGACACCTATTAAGCATTGCTTATTTCAAGTAGAACTGTATGCTTTTTCATAAAGTAGATGATAATCTTTCATTTAATTGATGAGTTGAGACAGAATATTATATACCAATTTAATCATGCTAATCACTCACAAATTTATGGTTCTTAAATGCATGAAGTGTTAATTATGTAAGAGAAATCATAGTTGATCAAGGGGAGTTCACATGTGAAAATAAAGAGCTATTTGACTTGTAGACTCCCTATTATCAGATCACACTATTTTAATATATAAGCAACAATATCCACTTACCTTCAAGTAAGCTTTATTATAAAAACTATTGTGATGGTAAAAATATATTACTATTGCCAAAATTATAAGCCATCCAAAGAGCAATTAATCATTCTTTTTCTCGTGGGAATTCAGTGATGTTAAAAAAAAATTCTACTCTTCCTTCCAGTTTGCAATATTATAGTACATGACATTGTATTTCCCAGATTTTCTCTTCCTAAAATTTATGCAGAAAGTTAGCTAAAATATAACCTTCTCCTAAAATGACTATAAATACTATAATGCCAATCCTCCATTTAACCATCATCTAAATTGAAGTATCCATGGCAACAACAAAGGTTTTTAATATATCTGAAGTTTAATTTAGTTTTCAAGTCAGTTTTCTTTGAGCTAACTGGCCTCCAGAGAACATTATATAAACTTCTAAACTTCTTGGTGGCTCTGAACTGTACCATGTCCTCATTATATTACTCTAGGTATGCTTGAGAAATGAGTGTAGTCCCACAGAAAAGAGGCAATTTCACAAATTACCCATAAAAATGCTGAGTTTAGGTCTGTATCATTCTAGATGGGAAATTCTGAGACATAGCCAATAAAGTATCTGCACTGATTTCTGAGATGTACTGTCTTGGTTTAGGTTTAACTCAAGTTAGGTAGTTCTTTCCCTCTCTCATATACACCTTAAACCAGGTACTGGTGTCACTGACAGAAGGAACAATGTTTCATTGATAAATGCAGCATCTGGATCGGCTCAGATTCTTTGGAGCAAAACTAAGCTCAATAGCAACATTTCTGATAATATTTGATAACTCTTATTTCATGACTCATTAAACTGAACATTCAGAGAACAGCTGTTCAAGAAAAAGAACTTCCTTTTGGCAGAGACTTCAGGTTCCACATTTTTTTTTTTTTCTTGAGCAAGTTGACAGTTTTGAGACTGCTTATTAGATGAGTCAGCAAATCAGGAATAAGGCATCTGGAACTAAGGGGTAGAAAGCTTCTACCTGATTTCTTTTCAACAGTCACTTTAAGACTGAATATGAAAAAAATCTGTCATGTACAAAATTCAAGATGAGAGGAAATTTTAATAAGGCAGATTCATTTATAATTAAAGGTTATTGGACAGTATGGGCTTCATTTTTTTTCTGAAAGAATAAATTATTACAGTTCACCCTTGAACAACATAGGTTTGTACTGTATGGGTCCACTTATGTGCGGTTTTTCTTTTTTTTCCCGGTAAATACAATATAGTACTATAAATGTATTTTCTCTTCCTTATGATTTTTTAACATTTCCTTTTCTCTAGCATACTTCATTGTAAGAATACAGCATATAACATATATAAAAGACAAAATAAATGTTAATCAACTGTGTATTGGTCAACAGTAGGCTATAAGTAGTTAACTTTTGGGGTAGTCAAAAGTTACATGTGGATTTTTGACTGTGTGGGGTGTCAGCACCCCTAATTCTTGCACTGTTCAAGGGTGAATTGTAATCATTTTTTTAAAGAATTTATTTAAATTTCAGTTAGTTAGCATACAGTATAATATTAGTTTTAGGTGTACAATACAGTGATTCAACACTTCCTTAAGAATATCTCATGCTCAAATTTTATAAAATGTCTCCTGGATATTTTCATAATATACATTCTTAAATCTGTGAAATTAGGTTGTATATGAAATAGAATTGTGATTTCATTCTTTTCATTTCCATCACAATTGTAAAAATTTAAGATCTGTAATTAGATATGAGCACTTTTTTGCACCTGAAGACTTTAATACTTTCATAAGAAAATTCTGAACCATCATAAACATGAATGAAGAAATAGCACAGGTAGACCAACTCTTTTTTTTAAAAGATTTTATTTATTTATTTGACAGAGAGATAGAGAGTGAGCACAAGTAGGCAGAGAGCAGGGAGAAGGAGAGGGAAAAGCAGACTCTCCACTGAGCAGGGAGCCCGATGCGGGGCTCGATCCGAGGACCCTGGGATCATGACCCGAGCCGAAGGCAGATGCTTAACTGACTGAGCCACCCAGGCGCCCCACAAATAGACCAACTCTTGATGTACAGAAAACATACTGAACAACATATTAAGGAGTCTGGACAGGTGAAACAGACATATAACTTACCCAGTAAATAGCCGATGAAGTTCAAATAATATGATATCTGCTATAACCAATATTCTGCAAGACAGAACTATGTCCTTTGATGTTAATTCTAGTTTAGATATTATGATAAATTTCTCTATTGCTTAACTGAGCAAAAATGAATTAACCAGTTCTTTTACTCACTTGGACGGATTACCAGTTTATGCCTACTCCTTTTAAAAAAAAAAAAAACATAATCTTATTTTCTCTTGACTAATGCTAATATATGATTACAACAACATTGCAAAGATCTTTAAATTTGTCCCATAAATACATAAATATAGTTACAGGATATAGCAAGATTATTTCATTAAACTATTTTTGTTGGCCATCTGTCTTCTTTGGAAAAGTCTTTATAGTAGAGTGTGTCAACTTTATTCAATTAAAAAATTATAAAAAATAAATCTTAAACCATCATTCCACCCAATTTGTCCCCTTTGTTTCTGTTTTTCAACATTTACAGCAATCATAGCTGTGTCATGAACAATACATTCATCATACACAGTACCAGGTAACTTATCACAGAATTTTTGCTATAACTCAGTATTTAGATGAGACTCTTCTATCTAGAATAATATACATCATTTTAAAAATAAAAGCAGGAAGGGGTGCCTGGGTGGCTTGGTTAAGCATCTGACTCTTGGTTTAAGCAGAGGTCATGATCTCAGGGTCCTGAGACTGAGCACCATGACAGGCTCCGCGCCTAGTGTGGAGTCCGCTTGTCTCTCTCCCTCTGCTCCTCCTCCCTCTCCCTCTCTCTCTCTCGCTCTCTCAAATAAACAAAAAATCTTTAAAAATTTATTTTAAAAGCGGGAAGACTAACTCAATTTTACTAAACACTAGCTTGTGATGAACACATTCTATATGTATATATATATATATATATATATTACTGAATTCTCAAAATTCCATAATACTATTTTCCTATTACAGACAAAAACCTAACTATAGAGTTTAAATAATTATTCTAGTTAATAAATTTGCAAAACCAAGATTCATGTCTGCTGTGCTTTGTCCAAAGGTGTGCTTGTAACTATTATGTGACATTATCGCCCAGAGAATTCATTTGTGCAAAAAAAATAAAATAAAATAAAATAAATTATCAATATCCTTATAAAGTGTCTGAATGACCACCAGATATTTGCAGTTTGAATGTTTTGATCATTGTTAGCCTTCATTTATAAGAAAGTAAATCCCTGCTATTTAGTTATTCAATATTTGTCTGCAATACTGTTTCAGGAATTTGTACTACCCAGTATCAGCTTGTGAAGCAGAATAACTTACGTAAGTTTGATATAACTCTTTGGTAAGTCTGGTCTCAGGAGGATATAGATTGATGATATTCAGTGCTAAGTTCTGAGCTCAGCACTTACAAGGTATTTCTTAAATCTTCTTTACACTTTCTGTTGAGTCAATTGCCAAAAAAAATCTGTTCTTAGAGTAATTGAAAACTGCTCTAGATTGTCATTGAATGATATACAGCAATACGCTTTGATTATAGTAACAGACATTTTTATTTTTTATTATCACATTGAACCATGAAAATAAATGATCTGTCAACAGTTGACAAGCAGATAATTGGTGTAGTTTGTTCAACTAAAATTATGTCTAGTTTTTAGATCTTCTGCAAGGTTAAAAATATTAATGCCATAAGTCATGTTTCATTGGAAATTTGATAGCCTTACACAGTCTTCTAAAGTCTGGTCAAATATTTGTTTTGCTTCACTGCTATATATTGTCCTTTAAAAGCAAAAATGCAACAACCTAGCAGTATTACCAGGATAATCCATAACTCATTCAACCAATGGCTTAAGAATCATTTTATAAGAACACTGTGTATTTAAATATTCTGACTTCAAACATTTAGATAGTAATCTGAAAGTATAATTTATTTATTTTTTATTTATTTATTTATATTTTTTTATTTTTTTAAGATTTTATTTATTTATTTGACAGAGAGAGACACAGCGAGAGAGGGAACACAAGCAGGGGGAGTGGGAGAGGGAGAAGCAGGCTTCCCGCCGAGCTGGGAGCCCGATGCAGGGCTCGATCCCAGGACCCTGGGATCATGACCTGAGCTGAAGGCAGACGCTTAACAACTGAGCCATCCAGGCGCCCACTGAAAGTATAATTTAAATAAAACCCACTGCATTACCTAAATGCTCATGTCTTAGAAAGCTTTCACTGTTTCAAATGAACACATTTGGGTTTTTCAAAACATCAGTAGAAAGGATCCTAGTGAAACCAGACTCCAAAGCTAATATAATGTTGCTAATATAATACTATAAAATACAAACCTAGTAATATAAAATTAATTTTTGAATCCTGCAAGCTATTGTAAATCCAGAAATTTCTACAGGGTAGTCCAAAGGAATGTCAACCCTATGTAGCCAAAAGAAATCTGGATATCAGATAATTTTAGTTGCTGCAAATTCTGACAAACAATTATAAATCAGATTTCAACAAATGCAATTTTTTCTTTGTATTACATATGATATATACAAATAATATACAGATATATCACATGTATGTATATATATACAATATGTGTGTAGATATAAAATATCAATTATATACACATAAACAGCCATATATACTCATATTTTATGTTGGACCAAAATACATGAGAGTATGTCCATACTTTTAAACAGTATTTTTATGTTTTTCAAAATCAAAACTTGATCTTCCAAAATGATGAAATAGAAAATATCAGCTTTCATACATGAGTTTAAAGAAAATATATTGTATGCTAATAGTTTTCTTCAGTCACAAGGATTGCAAATCCTATTTTGAAAAACAACTCAAAGCTAAGAAAATGAAAGACAAAAAATATTTTAAAATATTGAAAAATATCGTTATTATTGACAATACATTTCATATCGAGTCTATTTAGTATTTCAAGATTATTGGTAGTCCAGTAGAGATTGCCAGTTTGCATTTATTTCCAAGATCGGCATATGAAACATTAGAAGACATAGCTATGTTCATATGCAGTCATCATAATTATTAGTAATATGTAATTATATGTGTATAAAAATAATGAATGCATTTAGGAATTACTATATATGACTAAACTGGTGAGAACAAATATAGGGAAATTAAATGATTTTCAGAAAATAAGAATGTCAATCTATATTTCATAAATTTTTGAGGGGTGCGTGGGTGGCTGTCAGTTAAGCGTCTGACTTTATCTTGGGTCATGATCTCAAGGTCCTGGGTTTGGGCCCTGCATCGGGCTCCTCACACAGAGGCGAGTCTGCTTTCTCTCTCCCTCTGCCCCACACCCCTGCTTGTGCTCTCCCTGTCTCTCTCAAATAACTAAAATCTTTAAAACAAAAATTACTGAATTCAAACAATAAAAAAGTTTAGTTAAATTATTATTTAAACGGCTGTAAATTTTTATTAGATACAAATTATTGTTTTCAAGAAATGCCTTTATATCTGTGTTGTCTGATGAATATTTTGTAGTTTTTGAATAAAATTAGTTGTTACTTTTATTCTGATTATGTAAAGAAAAACTCTAATTGATAAAGTAATTAGAATTTATTTTTGTCTAATTGCAGATTTTTGAGACAAGCTACCTAACGTATTACTGCTAGGGCCAAGGAATTCTTAATTTGCTGCAGGCATTTTATTTTTAAAATTTCAGGTTATCATGAAAAAGTGATAAGCATAGTAGAAAAGCAACTCATTAATCAGGATTTATCTGGCTAAGATTAAAAAGGATGTTGGTCTAAATGTTGGTATGGACTCACTCTTTATAAGCTGTACTATTTTATAAAATAGCATTCCCTTGGGGCATCTGGGTGGCTCAGTCCATTAAGCATTCGACTCTTGATTTTGGCTCAGTTCATGATCTCAGGATCCTGGGATCGAGCCCCATGGTGAGCTCCCAGCTCAGCCGGAAGTCTGCTTCTCCCTCTCCCCTTGCTCATGCTCTCTCTCTTGCTATCTCTCTCTTTCTATTAAATAAATAGATAAAATCACAGCAGGGAGTCTGCTTGAGGATTCTCTCCCTCTGCCTCTGCTCCTCCACACACTCATGAACACACATGCCCTCTCTCTCAAATAAATAAATAAATATTTGGAAAAAAAATACAGCATTCCTCTTATCCAAAATTCTAGAATTTGCCACATATTTCTGTAAATCTGCTTTTATCTTATGTCATTAAATTTTAGTATCAGAAACTATGTTGAGAGTGGAAACTGTATCAGAAAGAAACGCCTAGCATTGAATAAAAATAAACATATATGAAAATCTGTGAACAGAAAAGCAATACCTAGACTTGAAAAATATAGTGCAAAGTGATCTTAAAAATCCATGTGAAAATAATAATAGTTCTGTGACATTTATTTTGTTGTTGTTAAAGCATTAAAAACTCTCTAACTGCTGGTTAAATATACATATTTTTTTTAAACTTGGTACAATTAATAGGGATATTTAGGACACTTTAATGCTCACCATTAGATACATTGAGAATTATAGTATTATTATCTCCTTTTTAAAAACAACAAAATCTTACCAAGTCTTAATAATGCTCTTCTTACCATGATTTATGATACACAGTGAGAATCTTTCTATACCTTGATGAATTATTACTTTCTCAGTTTGAATAAGCTTCCATTTATCCTTTGAAGTTTTAATGTCATGAAATATCTCTCAGTGCCTTTAATGCAAAGTTTTTGCAGATGTCATTTCCTCTGGGAAATCTTCATCCTTTTGGTCACAATCACTTCTCTCATTTATGTTGGTAGGTTTGCCTAGACTAAGTTTCTCTGGCTACATATCTAGAATCTCTAGATAGGTAATCACATTAACATGCCCATGGTCAGCTATTATTTCTATGGCTTACTGTATATTCAATTTAAATTTTCCTTTCAGCATTATCACTTATACTTGTTTGCTGGAGTATCATCTTTGTTGGGCAATTATCTCCTGATCATCCATTTTTGTAAAATGTCATGTAAGTTTATCACTGGTTCACAAGTAATAATTGGTTATGAATAAACATTTTGCTGTTTGTCCAAGAACTGAATAGCATAGAGACCAAATACCAACCAACTTTGATTGAATTGATGTGGTCACTGATCATAATGGGCATCATTTACATATTTATGACTGAAGAGGTTATACTGTATGAAATTACACATGGTTGATATACTATGGTAACTAAAATTTGTATCATGTTTGGGGGGAATTAGATACTTAACTAAGCTATGGTAACATTTATTTGTGCATATAAGAACTGTGCATAGTGAGAACCGCCTACATTTGTATGTCAATGTATAACTTGAAATGGACTTGCCATCTGATGGAGGTAATAAAAAATAAACTATTTCATTCAAGATGCCAGAAATAGGTCAACAACACAGTCAGGGAAAAATCACAAACATAAGGATTTGTGTGCAATGATATGTATCAGCTTGCTTCATAACAGAAAAAAGAAAAAAAAAAGAATAAAAACAATTTAGCCATCCAAAATGTCTACTGATAGCAAAACCACTGCATTTATTGGACATACTACCCTGCCACTGTTTTGAAGCCTTTTACAGAAGTAAACATTATTTTGTATATTGATGATAAATTGATACAAATTAAACAAAAACAAATAGTAAATCGTTACTATAACAAGATTCAGAATAATGTTTATAGTATAAGCCTATTTTTGTGAAAAATGAAAAAGGGATTTCTACCTAACATCCTCTCTTTTTCTTTCTAACTAGTCTAATTTTGCCATAACACATTAGGAAGATAATTCACATTGGCTAACTCACATTGATTACCATCGGTTTACCAGGTGGTTGGAAATGAGGGAGAGTGTGAGGTACAGTGTATGCACTCAGAAAATATGTGTGACTTTTGTAGTTTTATGTATTTAGTAAAATAGTAAAAACTGGCACATCTAACTGAGAATGATCTTATTTAATACAACTGTCAAATTTTTGTGAAAGTGTCTTAGTCTGTCTGCCTGAGATGTTATGGCAAAAACACTGCACACGAGGGCGCCTGGGTGGCTCAGTTGGTTAAGCGACTGCCTTCGGCTCAGGTCATGATCCTGGAGTCCCAGGATCGAGTCCCACATCGGGCTCCCTGCCCAGCAGGGAGGCTGCTTCTCCCTCTGACCCTCTTCCCTCTCATGCTCTCTATCTCTCATTCTCTCTCTCTCAAATAAATAAATAAATCTTTAAAAAAAAAACCACCACACACGAGGCATCTTCAACAAACATTTATTTCCCACTGTTCTGGAGGCTTGGAAGACCAAGATCAAGGTGCCAGAAGATTCCGTTCTTGGTGAGGGCCCTCTTTCTATCCTGCAGACAGCATTTTATCTCTGTGTGGTCACGTGCCCATTCTTCAGTAAGTACTCATAGAGAAAGAGATTTCTCTCTCTTCCTCCTCTTATAAGGGCACTAATCCCATTATGAGGTTCCCACTCTCATGACCTAATCTTTACCTAATTACCTCCCAAAGGCTCCATCTCCAGCTATCATCACACTGGGGGTTAGAGATTCAACTTATAAATTTTGCTGGTACAAAAATGTTTAGTTCATAACAAAAAGGAATTTAGTTTTCAAAAATTGTTTGGGAGAATTAAGGATGCCAGTATCAATTAGGTCATTAGTTTGTACCAAGCACCAGAATGAAATCTAGCTGAAAAGTCAGTGTGCAACTTGTCTTGATATATGTGAATAGTGTATTGAGACTGATGGAAAGATGACATGCCAACACTGTAAGGGATGCCCTGCTCACTACTTGGATAAATCAAACAAGATTTACTTACCAAAAGTATTGAGAGAAGGAAGTTAGTCAATTCAAGATAAACAGCAGAATGATCAACAGGATTTGCTAGGGAAGATGACACTACAAGCCATCAGGTTTTAAAAATCTTCACCTAGAGAGATGAGCTGTAGATAGTAACATCTGAGTGAACCAGAGTGACTTCAGTTCTTCAACCCTCCTGATTCAAGTGCCTCCTCACAGAAATAAGGCTAGAAGAGTTCTGCAAAAAGGCTATTCTATATCTGTTTAGTTTAGATAATATTCAGTGGGAATGGAAGGATTTGGTGGGAAGAAATTGGTAATTGTTAATACCTATGATCTATAAAAACTTTCAAAAAAGTAAGCCTTATGTTAACCTCCTTTTATGTGACAACACTCTCATAAAGTTATGCATGTAACATCTAATTTAATGAAGTACACATTATATTTGCCAGACCAAGGCAGCCTAATTCAAGTGCTCTCTTGGACTTAACTAGACAGGATTATTTATTAGTCTACACAGGCTAACTCCTCTCACAACCCCCTCAGTGCTCAAACAGAAAAGAACTGATTTTTCATTTGTGTTTATTTTCCTTCTCTCTCACTCACATCACTGTACATTATTAGCCAGAGCTCTTGTTCACATTTTTTTCAGGAACTCAGACTGTTTCCATCTAGAGGCTCTTCCATCCCCCAGGGCCTTATAATTTGACCAACAGACAAGGGCCCAGAGGGAAACAACACAGAGGACTATGGAGAGAGTTTTATTAGAAACATTACAAAAGTGGCATCCATTACTCCCCCACTTCATATCTTGGCTTGAATCCTATAGTGCCACCTAACTTTAGGAGCTGGAAAATGAAATCTGAGTTTCCGTAAAGAAAGGAAAAGTGACTTGGTGGACATATAACATTGCCAATTCCTCAGAAATCTCTGTGAGTCGTGCTAAGAGAACTTTAGAACAGGTATGGAGCTTATGCTTCAAAAGTAATATATAAGAACGAAAACATATACACACACAAAGAAAATACAAATAGATATTTTATGGTTTTTAAGACAAGGAATTTTTTTTTCAATTTTCAATCAAGTACACACAATCAACAAGATATATGCCAATACTTTGTACTAAATGAAAGTTTAAAATATATAGAAAAACATGATCCAGAAAATATTTAAACAAAAAAAAAAACTACTTGTGAAGATATTCTCACTAAATGTGGCAAAAGCATTAATAACTATTCTCAAAGTATTAAGATTAAAAATTCTCACAGTATTAAAAGTAATATTAACAATTTTTAATATGTCAGACCCGACACTTTCACAAAAATTATACATGTACTGTCTTATTTATTTTAAACCAAATCTCAGTGTTAGTCTTATTTTATTGGTAAGGATACTCAGGTTTAGAGAAGTGAAAATAATCTGCTTATGACCACAAAGTTCAGAAGGTGGCGAACAGTCAAAATTAAAAAAAAAAAAAAAAAGAAGGCAAATTCAAAAATAGCAACCAGAACTGAAAGATTAGGAGAAGCGAAAAGAACCAAAAGACACTGCCAAGAATTGAATTGAAACTGTTACAGCAGGTTAGGAAGCAAGAGATTAGAGAAAAGGCAGGGAAGGATACGAATGCCTATTTATGCAGTGATCTTTCTTTGTGAATAGACACTGCACAAAGAGTTGAGGGCAAAAGAAGAGATCAAAAAAAATAATAAATGTAGTCAAGGGACAAATACACACGCACACGCACACACACGCACACGCACACACACACACACATTGTATATGCAGAACAGGGACCCCCAAAAGATGTCAACATCCTAGAATCCTGAAACCTGCATAAAATTAAATTACATGGCAAAGGGGAATTAGGATTACAGATGGAACTGAGGCTATCACTTGTGATAATTATTTTTTGTCCGCTTGGCTTAGGCCACAGTACCCAAATATTCGGTCAGGCAGAAGTCCAGATGTGCTATGAAACTTTTAATTCAGTAGATTTTACATGAAGATTACCCTCCAAAATATGGATGAGCCTGATCTACTCAGTCTAAGGCTTTAAGAGGAAAGGACTGAGGCGCCCTGAGAAAGAGGGGATTCTGCCCCCAATCGCCTTCAGACTCGAATTGCAACATAAACTCTTCCCTGGGTCTCCACCCTCCCAGGCTTTACCTCCGATTTGGGACTTGCCAGCCTGCACAATTGCATGAGCCCATTCTGTAAAATAAATCTCTTTCTACATATATGTGTACACATCCTATTTATTATGTTTCTCTGGTGAACCCTGACTAATACATTGATCAACTGATGTTAAAGTGAGAAAATCATCCTGAATTGTCTTCGTGTGCCCAGTGTAATCACAAGTGGAAAAAGCAGTGAGGGTCAAAGAGAGATGTAAGTATAGAATACCCCATAGAAAGGGGAAAATGAAGGGGGGGAGATTAGAGGGGGAGACGAACCATGAGAGACGATGGACTCAGAAACAAACTGAGGGTTCTAGAGGGGAGGGGGGTGGGGGGATGGGTTAGCCTGGTGATGGGCATTAAAGAGGGCACGTTCTGCATGGAGCACTGGGTGTTATGCACAGACAATGAATCATGGAACACTACACCAAAAACTAATGATGTAATGTATGGTGATTAACATAACATAACAAAAAAAAAAAAAAAAAGAAAATCAGAAAAAAAAAAAAAAAGAAGAATACACCATAGAGATGCAATGGGATCAAGGACCTGGCCCACCTTTGCTGGTTCTGAAGATGGGAGAAGGAGACCACAAGTCAAGAAATGTAAGCAGCCTACAGAACCTGGAAAAGACAAGGAAACATTCTCCCACAGGACCTTTAGAAAAGAATAAAACTAGGCTGGGGCATCTCGGTGGCTCAGTCGGTTAAGCGGCTGCCTTCGGCTCAGGTCATGATCCCAGGGTCCTGGGATCGAGTCCCGCATCGGGCTCCCTGCTCAGCGGAGAGCCTGCTTCTCCCTCTCCCTCTGCCTGCCTGCCGCTCCCCCGCTTGTGCTCTTTCTCTATCTCCCTCTCTGTGTCAAATAAATAAAATCTTTAAAAAAAAAAAGAATAAAACTTTGCTAACACCTTGATATGAGCCCAGTTGAGAACTGTTAAGATTCTAATATACAGAATTGCAAGATAATAAATGCTTCTTGTTTTAAGCCACTAAGTTTGTGGTAATTTGTTACAGGGAGCAATAGAAAATAAATGCACTCTTTCTTCCATATAAAATGAGGGATGCATAACCATATCAGAAATATGCTTACTTATAAAGACACCTTTAATAAATTCTGAAACTACCTGCTATATGTCTTTAAGCATTTGAATAGCATCATTTATTTTGCTAGAAATAAGATAACCCTCTGTACATTATAATTACCTCAAAGAAAAGGGATCTTACGGGAAGAGGTGTGCGGAATATTCTGTTACTGAAATCAAATAAATGAGCCAGATAATCATAAATTAATAATAGGTGGAATTTACATGTGGAATCTTTATATTTAATTTAATTTCACTTAAAGTGTCAGATTATGGTTTCCATCTCGTTCACAGAAGTTAAATGTATAGCTACTAAATGCACTGAAATTGGAAATGCTGCCAAATGTGAAATTTCTGAAGATAATATTTTCATTAAACATGTTACATATTTTTATTTTTATGGGGAAATTTTATAATGAGAATGTGTATTATTTTCCATTATTTTGTCCCTATCTCTTTACTGCCCACAATCTGATTATGCGGTGGGAAAAAATATGATTCAAAGGCACATCCTGTCAAGGAGCATCATCATTTTACCATGTTTTGTATTATATAGCTGCCAGTAATTATATTAATGGCCATTTATCCCTTTACATGGGTGATATCAAACTGCTGATCTGATCTATTTATATTGTGGTCAGTCACTGATAAAACCCTTAGTCAATGACAATGGGCAGAAAGAAAAGGACATAAAGCAGCCATTACCTACTTTTAAGAATCCATAGAAACCATCCCAGGTACATTAATTTCAAGGACTACTTAATTTTCAGAGGCCTCTTATATCCCTCTCAAAGGCAGTGTGATCAGGAGAAGAGGTTGACTATTTGTCAAAAACTTAAAGCTATTTAGTAATTTCTATATTTCAGTAACACAGAGCATGTTGTACAGGAGGATTTTTCGATTGTTAAGTGGATTTTCTTTCTTGTGACTGAAAATATCTTTAGCTTTTTCTAGTATGTGCAAACAAAATAAAAATTAAAGCTAAAAATCATTGGAATAAAATTGTCATATGGAATTATCAGTATCTACATACTGTTTATCAAATGAGTTAAAATTTTAAAAATTGATATCCAATAAAACATACATATTTATTAACTTTTACCCAGCCAGCAACCATTGAGAATTGTGATTATAGATGATTCTTGCCCTGTGAGCAAGTGTGAGGAAGGAAAAACTTTTCCTTTTACCATCTTAAATTTTGAAAATGGGGACTTGCAAATTAAACTAACAAAGAGCACACTAAAAGAAGAAAGAAAACATACATACAATTTTTTTTAATACTTTATGTGCACAGAAGTTCACAGCAAAGAAGTGAAACTCAAAAAGTAGGTAGTCTCGGGGGCTTATACACCATTTTAACAAAGGAAAGGGGTTTGGGGCTTCAAAAGATAAGTCATGGGGAAGTAACTAGGAAATATATGGGGAACTAATGGAAGATAAATGTTATTTTATCCATATTTTAGTAAGGTCTGTTTATGCAAACTCATCTCTGTGTCGACTCTCAGTCTCTAGTGATAAGAGTGCTCTTCTCTTCCTGCTACAACAGGGATGCCTTCAGGAAGGGAAATTTATGTCCTGCTTTTAAGTAGGCAAGGGGATGGCAGAAGGGTGCCTGGGTGGCTCAGATGGTTTAGCGTCTGCCTTCAGCTCAGGTCATGATCCCAGGGTCCTGGGATCGAGTCCCACAACGGGCTCCCTGCTCAGCGGGGAACCTGCTTCTCCCTCTGCCTCTCTCTCTCTCTGATGAATAAATTAAAATCTTTAAAAAGGGGGGATGGCAGAAAACTCTTCCTGAATCTGTTGATTCTAAATTGGCTTGAGCTCAAAATAATCCTTATGTCAAAGTGGCATATTTTGGGGTGGCATATTCTATATCCATTCACAAGGCACCGTACTTAGACCTTGACATACATTATGAGATTTATGTCTTGAAGCAATCTGATCAAACAAGTACCACAATTACTCTCATTTTAAAGACCTACAGAGTCTTAAAAACTTTTTCAACTCATATTTCAGTATAAATGGCAGAGTTAATATCTGAATTCAGATTTGTCTGATGTAAAGCCCTGTACTCTTTAGCCATATACTTCATTAAGTAGAAATTAGACTTGTGGAAAGAGATGGAAAATGCATTCCAAGAAGAGCAGAAAGCTTGCAAAAAGACTGAGACATACACATAACATGGAGAAATGTACATCTGGACATTAGAGTATAAATCAGAGAAATGACAAGAGATGAAGCTAGAGAAATAACCAGGGGTCAGCTAATGAACTGTTTTAATGAATCTGGACTATATCCAAGGAATTTAAACTGAGAGATGATTAGAGAGAGATTTACATTGAAAGCTCACACTACGGGAATGCAAAAAAGACTGGAAAGGGAAAAGCCCTAGGGGCAGAAAGGCCAGTATAAAGAAGCTGTATATCAAAATGATATGATCCAGTTAAGAGATACCGGTGGCCTGAGACAGTCACACTGGAACAGCAGAAAGTAAATGGATTACAGAAACACTGAAAAAAAGCAGAGAAGATAGTGCTCATTAAATACCTGAAGGGATGAGATTGAAAAAAGGAAGGAGTCTGATTTATGTATGGGGATGGTATTGGGAAGAACTGAAAAGATGAGATGGGGTTTTAAATATACTAAATTTGAAATGCCTTCATAAAATCCAAATGCAGAAGACCAGTTAGTAGTGAATATAAATCTCTGGTCCTCTGGAGAGGGATATAAATGTATAACTCAGCAATATGCGGATTGTAGGGCGCCTGTGTGGCTCAGTCAGTTAAGCATTCACTTTTGGCTCAGGTCATGATCTCAGGGTCCTGGGATGGAGTCCCACGCCGGGCTCCCAGCTCAGCGGGAAGCCTGCTTCTCCCTCTCCCCCTGCTCATGCTCCCTCTCTTGCTCTCTCTCTCTCAAATAAATAGATAAAATCTTAAAAAAAAAAAAAAAAGACATGTGGCTTGTAAGTGAAGCAGAGAGTAGATGAGATCACTTGTGTTATTATGTAAGTAGAGTGAGGAGAAAAAAGGTTCTAGACGTAGAGAGGAGTGCCAAGAAAGCACGAATGGCTCGTGGAAAACCAGAGAAGGAATAACTGAGATAGAAGATTAAGTAGTTATTTGTTTAGAAAATGTAGGGATTGCTAAAGTGAAGAAAAGTAAATATTTCAAAGGAGTTGTTCAAGTTTACCATGATAATGAAACAAATATCAATCTTTTAGATATTCTTTTAGTAACACAAGAGTGCCCATAACCTAGGCCAGTGGTGGAGAAGTATGGGGGGAAAAAAAGGAGAGAAGAAAGCTAAAAATTAAATATGATTATAGGTATGTATTTTACCTATTTTTTATAGGTGTTGGTCCACCTCTCACCACTAGGAGGTAAGTTCTGTGAAGATAGGAATTTCCTTTTCAGGGCTGTAACACCAGCACACACAGCAATAAGATTAATAATAGAGGTCTGGTTGAATAAACAAGTTAACTGATTACTTTAAAAAAAAAATCAAAGAATCAAAAAACATAAACTCCAAATATTTGATTAAAAATCTTAAACAAAATCAATTAAAATAATAATTTTAAGGATTACAGATCTTTCTGAAAGAATACATAATATTTCAATTTTCCTTCCCTAACCAGGTATTGCAATTTGAACATGCCACAGGGTTCATTTCATATTGAGATGTTTTCTTTTGACAAGAGCTTTTTTATAATTGCTTGCTCTTTCTCAATTGTCAAAAAGGCATCAAGAAAAAAAGTTATTTAACACTTTCAGACATCATCTTCTAGGGTAATGTTAGCTTATTCTCATGGAAAAATGTCAAGACAAGAGGATACCTTTTGATTCAGGTAGTAAGATATCTTGAATGTATATTCAGTAGTGCCACATATTTAAAAATTTTATGGAGACTATTTTTGTGACTTGATAACCACAAGAATTCAGGTGAAGCAAACAAAAAGTGGAAGGCTATAAAAATTTTAACATATTTCCCAGTCAAGACCTGAAAAAATTTTAGTTGCATTTTGATTTTCTCTAAAAAAGTGACATATTGCTGAGACAATACTATGTTGAAGACCAGGGTAATGAATATATTTATGGGAAGAACTATTAGATTAGCTCAACAAGCTATTGTATGAGAAACACCCCACAGGCATTTATATTCAATTTCTGCAATATTTCCAAGGGCAGGCCACCCATATGGATGTCCATGAAAAATACGTAGCTTAAATATTAGTAAGTCCCAAGATAACCTCTGCAGAAACCATGCATGTGAATATTTTCTTCAGGAATGGTAAGAATTTGCTGTTATTTGCAAGAGCATGTTTCTTTCCTATTTGCATTTTGCCAAACTCTGCCTACCTGAAAATGCCTTTCAAAACATAATGTTTATTTTAAAACATATTCATGTTAAAAACCACACTATCATAACTAGAGGTTTAGGTAAATAATTATTGACTCTGGACTTTACTACATCTGTTTTTTTTTTTTTTTTTTTTTTGCAATGTATTGTCCAGTGGAATTCAGTTGTTACATTAGGTATATTTTCCTACAGCTAAGGAAAAGTTAAATAAGTTCTCTTTCAGTGGTGAAGAGCCTTCCATAGTTGGTTCTTATATTGTGTTGATATAAAATCAACTGGCCTTGATCAAGTTGATATGCAGTCATATTTTAAGTCTATTGAGATTAGCGATCTTTTGTCTCTTTTTTAGGTCCATAGATCAATTATTTTTTAAGGATTTTATGTAATCGTATTTTGTTCTTTAATGGGGAGTTCTTTTGCCTCCCCATAATTACTGCTTACCTCTAATCTTTAGATTTAAGAACTTTATTTTTTTCTGCTTGCATTTATATTTCTTTATCCTTACTTTTTATAATAGTAAAAAGAAGTTTCAAGAAGAGAACAGAGGTCAGTTTCCTTCCATAATTTTTTAAAGGCTCTTGCTCTCATTCTCCAATCAGGAAGGTCACCAAGGTGATCTAGTCACTAGTTTAATGGAGCAACTAGTCTCCCAACTGCTGACCTCTTTTACACTTTCCATTCTGCTCAATCTCCCTCATCTGATAATGAATACTTTCATTAGCCTTGAATCAGAAACATACTGCTATTAAGGCCTGACATTTTTTACTTTTATAGTTAATCTAATTTCTTCAAATTATTTCTCCTCCATTTTTATCATAGTTCTCCTCAAGTGCTCAAATCTATATTTTCTTACATACCCCAAATTAAACAAACTAAACACAGTGTGTGATTGTACAAAACCTTAGTTTCCTAAATAGTCTTACTAGGAGACCGGCCGTTTGAATGTGGTTGAAAAACCAACTTCAGTCTCAACCGAAATGCATGGTTTCTGTAAAAGAGTCTTCATTCCTTTCAACTAATCATACCCCTATACTGACAATATAAACTAGGTGACTGACATCTGATACCACTATTAGCTACCCACTTTTCAAGTGAATTCACTGTCATTCCCTCTTGGTAGCTGTTATTTATGTAACATTACCTAAAGTAATATACTGCTCTTCTAACTAGCTTCATTATATGCAATGTGGCCATTTATTAGAGTAATATTTATGAAAATGTGTTGTACAGAACATAGATCTAATAAACATTCCATGAGAAGGGAAAGTAAGTTTTGAAAATGCTGCCAATTACAAAGATGTGAAGAAAAAGGAACCCTCATGCACTGTTGGTGGGAAGGCAAACAGGTGCAGCCACTCTGGAAAAGAGCATGGAGGTTCCTTAAAAACTAAAAAAAACTAAATAAAAAAAATAGAATTACCATATGATCCAGTAATTCCACTACTGGGTATTTATCAGAAGAATATAAAAACTAATTCAAAATGATATATGCACCCCTATGTTTATTGCAGCATTATTTACAATAGCCAAATTATGGAAGCAACCCAAGTGTACATCAATAGATGGATGGATAAAGAGTGGATAGTATACATATACAATGGAGTGTTAGTCAGAAAAATAATGAAATTTTGCCATATGCAACAACATAGATGAATCTAAAGGTTATAATGCTAAGTGAAATAAGTCAGAAAAAGACCAATATATGATTTCACTCATGTGGAATTTAAGAAACAAAATGAAGGGATAAATTAAAAAAGAAACAAAACCCCAGAATTTCAGCTATAAAGAACAAACTGATTGTTACACAAGGGTAGGTGAGTGGGGTAGTGGGTGAAATGGGTAAAGATGGATTAAGAGTACACTTATGATGAGCACTGAGTAATGTATAGAATTACTGAACCACTATATTGTACACCTGAAACTTATATAACACTGTATGTTAGCAATACTGGAATTCAAATACTAATTAAAGTTTTCAAAAAAAAAAGAAAGAAAATGCTGCCAGTTATGTTCTCCACAAAGTGATTTAGTACATTAAAGGCTCTGAGAATGCCTGCAAGAAGGAAAATTATTTGATTTTGCTTAACATGGGAATTCCCAGACTTGTTTACCTAAAAAGTAATCACTAAATCTGCATTTTTTAAAGATTTATTTATTTTAGAGAGAGAGCTCACGAGTGCAAGTTGGGGGAGGTGCAGAGAGAGAAGGAGAGAGAATCCCAAGCTGAACTCCCCGCTGAATGCAGAGCCTGATGCAGGGCTCATTTTCATGACCCTGAGATCATGACCTGAGGTGAAACCACAAGTTAGACACTCAACTGACTTGAGCTATCCAGGTGCTTCTAATTTTTATCTTTAAAATATCTTTAAAAATACTTGGGAGTAGTATTTCATGAAACATTTATGAGACGTTATTCTAAAAACAGTTTGAGAAATATGACCCTATCATAAGCTCAGATCTTGACAATATGGTTCCCCATGTTAGCTAGTTATTAATTTTGAGGTGCCTGGTGTAACATTTTTGCCAATGAGTGTTAGGCAAAGTTGTTGAGAATTCTTAGAAAGGTTTCCTTATTTATAAATAGATACACATAGAAAGAAACTTTAGCTTTTAATTCATAAACTGTTTTCATCTCAAATTAGTTATTTGTAAAGGATCTTACAGGCAGGTGGTATAAGCAAGCTGTAGGTATAAAATGACTATGATGAAGCATAAAATTCAACTTCTAGAAACTAACAAAACAACCAAATGTTGACACAGCATTAAGCACAGAGAATCATATTTGGATGGTGGAGAAAAAGACCTTCAGGACGTTATATTACCATCTGCTGCATTTAATCCCACTTTGTCAGGCTCCCTTCTTCAGCTAAGTTTTGGTATATCTCATTCCTCATACTATAGAAGTACAGGATCTTGTTCCAAATACTAGGACCCATTTGAGACTTTCTAATAATGTGTAATAAAATGTGACATATCAATTCAATAAACTCATTTTCAATCTGATGCTTTATAATATTAAATTAATAGACACAAACATGATGCCTAGTACCTTTGCTCAAATTCACAATTGTCATTTTGTTTCTGTAAAACTGAAATGACATTTAGCTATTTCTGAGACTTGAGATTGACAAGACTTTGTATTTTTATGTCCTAACTTAGTCCTCTGAATTAAGTAGATATTTACCAAATTCTTGACATTCACCAAAATAAAAAAGTTTAGAGCAATATACTTGCAACGTAACAGTTAATCCACAAATACCAAACAAAAGATGAATTATTTCTAGATGGAAATTAAAAGATTACTATTTTAAATTAGTGTCTGAAGAACAGAAAGGATAATCATATACTATGAGTTATAACAGTATTTTGGGGGGGGCTTGGAATTCAAATTTATTTCTTTACTTTTTTTTCAAATTTTTATTTAAATTCTAGTTAGTTACCATATAGTGTAACATTGGTTTCAGGAGTAGAATTTAGTGATTCATCACTTAATATAATACCTAGGGCTCAACACAAGTGCCCTCCTTAATACCCTTCATCCAGTTAGCCCGTCCTCTGCCCACCTCCCCGCCTTCAACACTTAGCTTGTTCTCTATAGTTATGGTTTGCTTCCCTCTTTCTTTTTTTTTTTTCCCTTCCCCTATGTTTATCTGTTTTCTTAAATTCTACATATGAGTGAAATCATATGGTATTTGTCTTTCTCTGACTTATTTTGCTTGGCATAGTACACATTAGCTCCATCTACATTGTTGCAAATGGAAAATTTTCATTCTTTTTGATGGCTGAGTAATATCCCCCTGTATATATGTACCACATCTTCTTTATCCATTCACCCATCAGTTAATAGACATTTGGGCTCTTTCCATAATTTGGCTATTGTTGATAATGTTGCTATGAACACTGGGGTGCATGAGCCCTTTCGAATCTGTATTTTTGTATCCTCTGGGTAAATACCTAGTAATGCAACTCTGGGTCGTAGGGTAGTTCTGTTTTGTAAAAAGTTCTGTAACTTTTTAAAAAAATATTTTATTAATTTGACAGAGAGATCACAGCACGGGCAGCAGCAGGCAGAGGGAGAGGGAGAAGCAGGCTCCCTGAGGAGCAGGGAGCCTGATGTGAGGCTCGATCCCAGGACCCTGGGATCACGACCTGAGCCGAAGGTAGACGCTTAACTGACTGAGCCACCAGGCGCCCCTATTGTTAACTTTTATAATTTTTTAAAATAATTTTTTAAAGATTTTATTTATTTGAGAGAGAGAAAATGAGTGAGAAAGAAAGCACAAGCAGAGGGAGGAGCAGGGGGAAAAGCAAACTCCCCACTGAGCAGGGAGTCTGACGTAGGGCTCAATCTCAGAACCTGAGATCATGACCTGAGCCGAAGGCAGACCCTTAACCAACTGATCCACCTATGCGCCTCTATTGTTAACTTTTTGAGGAACCTCCATACTGTTTTCCAAAGTGGCCGCACCAGTGTGCATTGCCACCGACAGTGTAGGAGGGTTCCCCTTTCTCCGCATCCTCGCCAACATCTGTTGTTTCCTGTGTTATTAATTTTAGCCCTTCTGACAGGTATGAGGTGGTATCTCATCATGGTTTTGATGTGTATTTCCCTGATGATCAGTGATGTTGAGCATTTTTTCATGTGTCTGTTAGTTATCTGTGTGTCTTCTTTGAAAAACTGTCTATTCATATCTTCTGCCCATTTCTTAACTGGATTATTTGTTTTTTGGGTGTTGAGTTTGCTAAGTTCTTTATAGATTTCGGATACTGTTTATCAGATATGTCATTTGCAAATATCTTTTCCCGTTCCATAGGCTGCCTTTAGTTTTGTTGGTTATTTCTTTCACTGTACAGAAGCTTTTTTATTTGTGGAAGTCCCAATAGTTCATATTTGCTTTTGATTCCCCTGCCTCTGGAAATGTGTCTAGTAAGAAGTTGCTACAGCTGCTGTCAAAGAGGTTGCTGCCTGTGTCCTCCTCTAGGATTTTGATGGTTTCCTGTCTCACATTTAGGTCTTTCATTCATTTTGAATTTCTTCTTGTGTATGGGGTAAGAAAGTGGTCTAGTTTCATCCTTTTGCACGTTGCTGTCCTGCTTTGTCGAAGATTAGTTGAGCATGTAGTTGTGGGTCCATTTCTGGGTGTGTTGTAACAGTGTTTGAAAGAAATTGCCGTTCCCTCCTGTAATACCCCTATTTTAAGTGCATGTGAAATGTGTAAAGATTTTATGCAAGAAAAATTGGAATTAAGTTTTAAAAACCTAAATTATTACTATACTGTGAAAGATCCTAAACACTAAAATATTTAGACTGTTCAATAAGAAATGAGAAACAATTTCAGATTGTGAGTAAAAGATGATGCAATTCTATGCAATTTTAAGTCAGAAAGAACAAAGAGTAAAGGCAAGGAAATTAATAATAGTTATATTACAAGAGGCCACCTGATTATAATAACTTTAGGAACTGACTTCAATGGATGTTGAATGAAAGGTCCAGATGCAGGATATAAGGTGAATCACAAGAACACAAGAACATGACATTAAGTATATAAACTTTGGAGAAAGACTGTCAGGATTGGACTAATTAGTGGCATGGCCCTACACTGTTGCTTCACTTAACCAAACCAAAGTTACAAATCCCTAAAGAGAGGATAATAGCCCCTTTTGTGATGGTTACATAAAATAATCTGTGTGGTACTTTTTGCATACTTCTTGGCACAAAGCTCAATAAATGTTAGTTATCCTTATTACTGCTGTGCTATTTTTAGGGCAAATTCATCTTTGCTTATGCTTTGTTCCATACAGCTAAATAGCTTGAATAAATAAAGCCTGGATAAGTATTATGTCGCTCACAAAAAAAATTATTAGAAATCAAGTGAATATAAAGGTCATACATGTATAATTAAATTGTATGATATGTAAATCCTACATTTGCATACTGAAGTTCAAAAGATTGCAAATAAATAATTTTTCTTAAATGAAAATCTTAGAAAGCTAGAAGGTCTTGAATAGGTCAGTTTAAGGTACTCAAGGTATTGAATTTATCATTGAGATATACTGAGAGTAGTTATTTTACATTATAGAAAACACTTTTACTAAAGACAATTATTTTATGAACAATTTTTAAATTGTTTTTTTTTAATCTAAATGCATCTTTTCTTCTAAAGTCATCACACTTCTGTAATTACTCTCTACTTATAAATACCATACACTTGAGGAGGATCTACATTGATGGATATATTAAATAGTGATACATTTTTAGAATGTTTTTCAACAGTGAATAAATGTATAAAATGTATAGAAATTTCTTTGCCTTCCAGATTTTCCCTAGGAATATATTTTCCCTAGGAATATCAGACAATGGCTTAAAATTGACGTGTAATATTTTTAATTTGGTAGGAAATGCTTCCTTGTTGCTACATAGTTGATAGTCCACTGGCACTTACACTAAAATATTATATTCCCTTTTATATTGTATCTTAAAATTGTCATGAACTAAAGGAAAAACTTCCTTCCTGTATTAGGCATGTCAGCAATAAACATATAAAAAAATCACCAAGCTCTTTTTCCTAACTATATGTGTCTAATAACAGTTTTGTCCCATTCTAAAAAATCACTTGTTATAAAAATAATGTGTTGGTTTCTAATTACTTTAACTGATTATATCTCAGTGATATTATATACAAATTAGGCATGTAACAATGAGAAAAAATAAATTGCCAACTTATTATTTTTCTTGAGTATATTTTCCGCCAACTTTAAATCTTGTTTTAAAACTATTTTACACTTTCTTAAGTATATAATGTACTAGTTTTTGAGTTTTTTCCTCATAGGTTGCAACTTTAAATGACATCCAGATTTGGTCTGTTCACTGCTTTCAATGACAATATTTAGTAATTTAGCCTTGCAAAGGATTATTTTCTGTTTATTCTTGAAAGCTATGATAAATTTTAAAGGGAATCACTGGTTTTTATTTAAAAATAACCCCAAAATCTTTGTAGTGAGTCCCACCTTGATATCTATTCCCAATTTAAATTTCAACATGGCCCTTATGTCATATTACTTTTTTCAATAGTTACTATCTTGCCACTGCGTTATATGATTTATTACTGCCACCATCCTGGATTACTTATAGAATATAAAACTAAATTTTCAATTACTTAAAACATCAAAATCTTATTTTTGTTCAGTGCACATGTACATGATTTGGAACAGAGACTTGATTATAACTATCTCCCAGAGATCTTTGTTAACAGAGGCTCCAACATGACACGTGTTTTCACGATATCAGAGGCAGAAAAAGGAGAATGTGGTGACTGATTCTAAAATCTTTTTCCTAAATACTTCACATATAACTTCTTCAGAAAGCAATGCCCATGTCCCAGTGAACAAAGAGTTATCTCAGACTGTCTCCAGCAGGAAAGAATAGCACGTTTATGAATAGCTTTAATGATGATCACACTTCAGGTCAAAAATATCCATATTAAGCTTATACTCCTTTTTGTGCACAAAATATAACTATCCTCTTTTTCAAAAAAGAAACTAAAACGCTCCATCTAATAACCAAAAAATTCAGAGAGGAGATGTGATATTTCTTGGTTCAGACAACTTCTAATTTAAAAGGTACCTTATTTTGTCACTTTATATTAAATAATTGGACAGAGTTGGTATAATAAACATCCCTAATATAAACAGGGGAAAAAATAGAGGCATAGCAGCCATTTGTCTGTAGCTTTTGTTAAATCTCACTGGGCTGACATTGTGGTGGGCTCCTACTCAGGGCTGGGGTCCGGATCTGATAAGGTCCTGATTCCAATCCCTTGGAAAGCTCCCTGAAAGAACCAGCTTCTTTAGTGTGAGAGAAGTTTAGTCCACACAGAACCTTACATTCAGGAATGTCCACATCCTTGATTAAATGTTCTGTCACCATCTTGAAATTTTTAATAATTTTTATCTTTGAACTTTTATTTTGTCAGTGAAACCAGTCCCCAGGTCAGAAGTCAATTTGTTCAAGATTCCCAGAGCATCTGATCAAATATTAACTCTCTGGAAAAACAGAAGCTGCTGACACTCAAGCAGTAATTGTCAATACATTTTTATAAAACTAAAGTACAGACATGGTCAAAAAATGACAAAACAGACATAAGAGATATTTTATTAGAAAAGCCTATTGCAATATAAAGAGTACTCCAACCTCAGAATCTACAAACACCTCAAAAATCAAACAGAAAAAAAAAAGGGCTTTGTTAGGAGAAGGGGAAAGCAGGGTGAGTACAAACTCAAAGGATCATGGCAAGAGATGGGAGTGAGCAGACAGCATGATCCAGATGGTTTGGCAGGAAATATGTATTTTGTAATCAGAATGAGCCACTGTGGGAAGATGTTTGCTTGGATAAGCTTGGGGGTGAGCCAAGTTGAGGCTCATGTGAGGAGACAAGCCTGATTGAAGTTTGGTCAAGTCAAGTCAGTTTGTGACTAATGGGAAACTGTGTGCACTTGGTCAATCCCCTCTATTGTTTAAGACAAAGTAGGTCTTTAAACACAATTAGGAATAAATTAGGAGCCATTGTGAGGTTAAAGTTTTCATGGTGGAATGCATTTCATGTTCTCCTTGGCCTTGAAGGACTAGCTATATCATCTGTTGAGCGTGCTGTCAGACTGACTGTTGGAGGGAATTAGAGATCAGGCACTTGATGAGAGTATGCCTAGGAATACATAAAAAATAACATATATATCCAAAGGATACATAGTGATTTGAAGGGGCACCTGCACCCCAATGTTTACAGCAGCAATGTCCACGATAGCCAAAATATGGAAAGAGCCCAGAAGTCCATCGACAAATGAATGGGTAAAGAAGAGGTGGTATATATATATATATATATATATATATATATATATATATATACAGGGAATATTACTCAGCCATCAAAAATGAAATCTCACTATTTGCAATGATTGGCTGGAACTAGAGGATATTATGCTAAGTGAAATAAGTCAATCAGAGAAAGACAATTATCATATGATTTCACTCATATGTGGAATTTAAGAAACAAAACAGGGGATCATAGGGGAAAGGAGGGAAAAATAAATAAGACAAAATCAGAGAGGGAAACAAACCATAAGAGACTTAACTATAGAAAACAAACTGAGCATTGCTGGAGGTACAGGGGATGGGGGGATGGAGTAACTTAATGATGGGCATTAAGGAGGGCATGTGATGTAATGAGTACTGGGTGTTAAATGCAACTGATGAATCACTGAATTCGACCTGTGAAACTAATAATACACTATACATTAATTAACTGAATTTAAATTAAAAAACACTTAGAGAGGGAGCCTGGGTGGCTCAGTTGGTTAAGCAACTGCTTTCGGCCCAGGTCATGATCCTGGAGTCCCGGGATCGAGTCCCACATCAGGCTCCCTGCTCGGCGGGGAGTCTGCTTCTCCCTCTGACCCTCTTCCCTCTCGTGCTCTCTATCTCTCATTCTCTCTCTCTCAAATAAATAAATAAAATCTTAAAAAAAAAAAAAACACTTAGGTTGAGTAAGGAAATGAAACAGAATTCTGAGGTTTGAACAGAGCCACTAAGATAATTCCAGGACACTGGGCACAGCAACCTTAGATTGTAGAGTGTGGACAATAGTGGAAATCTAATTTCTCAATCTTCTGTTCGAACAGTTTTGGTTATGGTACAGACATCTGAGAAGTCCCAGGGAACTTCTGCACAATAGTCCCCTTTATCCACTCTGCAAGCAGTCTCTCTGAAAGCTAGAATAATGACTAAAGTTAGATGATTATAGACCACGCACTGCAGTCACTGTGGCTTTCTGGAGGTGATGGTGTTTTTGATAAGACTGTCCACAGTCCTAGATATTTCCTGGAGCAGAGCATGGAAAATGCAGGACTTCCAGTGAAATCCCTGAGTGGATCATATGTCAGCTGCTCCAAGCATGAATACATTATCCAATGCAATATTAACACCTTTTAGGTTTACTTCCAACCTTTTAGCCTCTTCTAAGCTTTGCTAAAAATCTGGTAAAAAAGACAGTCCTAATATCCTTCTAGGACTGGTAGTTTGCATATAAGTCTCCAGCTGTGACATAGTTTTTTTGGGCCTTCTGGATTATCTAGAGCCTAGAAAACTCAAATCTAAAGTAATAGAATAGTTAAGGTGAGAAAAGAAGGCAGCCTCATTAAAGATTTGACAAGAGCTCATAATGGTCCAATTAGTATGCAGACACCAATAGGCAATATTGCCATAAATAAAATAGTTCCCTTTAAGTTCTATCCAGGTGTGTCATGGAAATAATTGTCCCATAGATTTGTACTTCAGAGTTTATATTGGCCTTTTTGATGGAGACATTGTCCCATTAAATTGGGAAGAGAAAAGTTCTTGGGTTTTCATTTAAAGGAAAATCAATCACACACATAACGAGTGAAATTATGCTTAGGATCATCTGGGTCTTTTAGAGTATATAAGAAAGTAAGGAATACGTACCCTTGCCTTTCCTAATAAAAATGTAAGTATTTTTATTGTTAGCAGAGTATGTGTAATTACAAACACTTAGGCTCATGAAAGGACCCTTGATGATGTTAGGGTGAAAACAAAGGTGGCCCTTTTGGAAACATACTGAAGAAAGTTCATTTTTAAATCTAGAGAGAGAACCATAAAGCCCCCTGAGAGATAAATGTCTTTAAATCTGAAATAGGTATAGGAATTTGGAGGAAGCTGGAGGCTTCTAAAGGAAAATGAGTATATAACCAGAAATCAGAAATAGGGTTGTGAGACTGTTACGAGTTGAGTGAAGGGATGAGAAAACAGGTTGGACGAGGTAAGGAAGGAGATAATACAAAGTAAGGTTCATTACTGAAGGCTGTAGTTGCAATGAGGTTGGGCAATTATGTGGATCGCAAGGGTTACATTGGAGGAGATAGAGAAGGAGTATACAGCAAAGAAGGACAACAAAACTGGTGAAGATAGGAAATAAAGGAATCTTACAGGGCCTTGTTCCAACATCTTGAGGAGAAGACAAACTTGTACTGCCGTCTGTTTGGTCCAAAGTACTTGGGAAAATGGTATACCTGGTGGTGCCATCTTCTTCTGGGGGATCTTCAGAGAGTCATGATTAAGGTCTCCAACTGGGTGCCTACCATTTAGAGTAGCTTCTGTACCTTTTTGGTAAAAAGACATGCATCCAGTTTGGCCCTCCTGAAGTTTGGTAGCAATGTTAGTGGTAAGAAGGATGACACAAAGGTCTTTCACACAGAGTTGAAGATTAACGTTCTGATGATGTCCTCTCCAGAGAAGTAAGTTTTCAAATTTGTAGGTTATACAGTGGTACAAATGGAAAGACTAGAGGAAAGCAGCCTCAACTCATTGATGAGAAGTGTGAATATAATTAATAAGTCCCTTGAAGTATTTTACAATATCTTGATTGATCATGTTAGAATCTTCAAGAGCTCAGGAAGAATAGAGAGTTTTCAAAAATTAGCCAGTTACTATTTTATATGGGGATATTAGTGTGACCCAGCAGAAAAAGATTGGAAGGCAATCTGGGCTAAGAGTTAAATTTCAGGCCAGGGGCGATTAAGTCTTTTCATCAGCTTAGCAATCTTTAATTTAATAGTCCATGAGCTTTGTCTCATTTAATTATAAATGATGGGATGATTTTATCTCTTGATACCTTATGTTCCTATACAGCCAAAAATTTTAGTAAGTCTTGGGTACCTTGCAGAGAATTGTTGAACGCTGTAGAACAAAGAAAGAAGTCATCTAAATGGGATCTACATAGGAGTTGAATTGCAAGGCAATACCAAAACCCTTAGATATGCATTTAATGTCTCAGCAAAGTGAGTTGGCTCTTTCTGTAAATCCTTACGGCATGACTATCCAGGTATCTTATTGATTTTCCAGGTAAAGGAGAATAGGTATTGGGATTTAGGGTGAAGGTGTATGCTGAAGAAATCAGAGTATAAGTAAACAATGGCAAAATGAATGGTATTGGATGGTATGAACATGAACATATAGTGTTAGAGTTTCAAACACAAAGGAATCTGGCTTTACAATTTTATTTATGACTGGCAAATCTTGGACCAATTGTTAATACTTTGTGTTGGTTCCCCCACCTCTGGGTAAAATGGGTGTATTGCAGATGCTAGAGGTGGGAACAAGAAGTCCCTTGTCAAGGAGTATTTGAATAATAGGTTAATAGTAATAATTACTACTATTAAATAGTAATAATATTTATATATTTAGTTATAAATATATGATTAAATATATTAATATAATATAAAATATTTGATAGCAATTTTTAATATTGTCTCAGGTTTTAAAGGGTACTGAGATAGGTTAGGGAGGTCACTGTTAAGATTTACATTCACTTTTAAGTCCTTTGCTTCCCAAATATGCCATATGTCTCTAGTTTCCATAGCCAAAGTGAGTCCAGAATGTGAATGAACATGTTCTGAATGTAGGGATTGTCAAGGGCTTGGGGTACTGTGAGAGGGGCAATGAAATGGAGGTGATCTCTCAGAGCTCTGAGAAGGCGAAGAGGAGGGATAAAATAAATTTACCCTTAGGTTCTCTACACTTACATTTACAATTAAGTTCTACATTATATCATTAATGCTTTTATATTTATCACCGTTATGATACTTCAATAAACCATTTCAATGAGCCACTGATTTATTATTATGAATTGGAGCTCTGATGCAAGATGATAATATTAACAAATTGAAAATTTTAACAAACAGTAATAATAGCATGTTAATGATGTGATAAAACGGTAAGTAAAGACAAAATGCATTGTGTTAACATACACTAAACAATACAAAAGGGTCAGCATAATCCTTGTAGTAGATACACATTCTCTAGACCTCTAGTGATTTTTATAAATGAAATTTAATGAGTGGAAATATTGACTACTCATTCATTTTAGACTTGTAAAATGTGAAAACAACGTTTTAGTTCCCATTTTCTATTTACTCTGGACATTGTAAAATGCCTCCAGGATCCCTCTTTAATCACAGGATCCGATCAGTAGTCTGTGGACTCTATTTGTTAAACAGTGTTTATTAAACATGTTTTGCAAATCCCTAGTACTTCGTTGAGGTAGAATTTACCAAGGTCTCTCTGTTCAAACATTTTGACAGCAAAAAAACAATTGTGAGTTATGGTGATGTAATCCTTAAATTGATCTACTTCAATCAAAAATGTTAAAGAACAAATAATGTACATTTGAGACAGTAGCTATGTTTATGATTACATCTAATTGAATAATCAATGCATATAATCTGCTTCAACAGAGTTGGTTTACTTCCTCTGTCTTATTGGTGAACTCTTTGCCAACAGAGCAATATCTTTTTTCTCGTTTGTTTGATTATTTATTTTTTTAAAGATTTATTTATTTGAAAGAGAGAAAGAGCAGGGGCAGGGAAGGCAGAGGGAGAGGGAGAGAGAAAGTCAAACAGACTCCGTGCTAAGCACAGCACCCCACACAGGGCTCCTTTCCATGATTCCCAGATCATGACCTGAGCTGAAATCAAGAGTTGGATGCTTAACCGACCAGGTGCCCCTGTTTGCTTGATTATTTTAATCAAATTTAGGTCCTATTATAATCCCCAGTGACTGGAAGACTTAATAGATATTTTTTTAAATATCTTTCGGGAGAAAATTATGATAAAAATATTCTAAAATAGATTAATTGGATTATCACATCAACAAAATTATTTTAATTTCATTTTCACATCACCCCATGATGTATTTTCATTAAACACTAGTTTACATACCAAGGAATATTCTATAATTAATGAGAAATGAGCACACAAAAGGTAGAATGAAATTTAGTTGTGGAAATATTCATTCTCTTACACAAATGTGGTAGGGCAACAAAACAATTTTCAAGTACAACTCTATTCTGTATTTTATTACATTTATAGTATTGCCTAAGAGGAAAATACTATTGATTATTTTTAAACAAGCCATATATTAAGATATCAAACTTATTTGTGTTTTAGCTATTAGTGGAAATAATATGTTATGAACCCAATCTTTTATTTGTCTATTTAAGTGGGTCAAATTGATATGAGTGGCTAATTCTCTGTTGAATACATTTTTCCACTTTAATAATATTACATATGCATTTTCAAAAGTGACCACAAGTTACGGCTATTTGAGTACTTCCTTTCTCTCTTGTAGAAGTTGGAACATTATATTCATATAGTCAACACGCTACTTCATAGTGAGTCATCCAGTGTCTACACCCTTTCCATGGCTTGTTTCATTTTTCCATTCTTCAACCTTGTTCCAACATAGGTTTCTTGACCCCTCATCAAGTCCTTTTGAAGTTACTTTTGAACATTTCCCTGCTGTCACATCAAACTCAACATATCCAAAGCTGAACTTTTTTTCTCAAACCTACACTTTTTTTCTGTCTTCTCTATCTTCAGAAAAGCACAGTCTCCCACTTACTAACCCAATTAAAACTCCTTCTCATAACCATTACTGATGATCATAACTGTGAACTGACTCTTAATCCTCACTTTGCATCAACTGAGCATGTGTATGTGCATGCATGCTGAATGATTTTCAACCATTATTTCACACAATCCTACATTATTCATTTTGTGAATTTAAGTCCTTCCTATTATGAGATGGCAAATGTATCAATTGGACTCTGGTCAGTTTGATTTCAAATTTTGTTCAGGCCTAACTTCTCTTGATAAGAATAATGCAAATGTCTTCTAATTGCTCTCCATGAGACTTACCATTTTACAGTCAATTCTCCATAGTGACAGATTTAGCTAAGATCTCTGAGCAATAAAGAGGATATTGCAGGGGCGTCTGGGTGGCTCAGTTGGTTAAGCAGCTGCCTTTTCCTGATCCCAGCATTCTGGTTATTGAGCCCCACAGGGGGCTCCCTCTCAGGGGGGAGTCTGCTTCCTCCCTCTGCTCTTGTGCTCTCACTTGCTCTCACTCTCTCTTCCTCCCTCTCAAATAAATAAATAAAACCTTAAAAAAAAGACAGAATATTGCAATAAAATGAGTCAAGTAAACATTTTGGTTTCTGAGCACATATAAAAGTTATGTTTATACTGTAAGTAGTCTATTAAGTGTGTAACAAAATGTTCATACCTCAATTACATAATATTTTATTGCCAAAAAATGCTAACCATCATCTAAGCTTTCAGTGAGTCATAATCTTTTTGCTGGCGGAAGGTCTTGACTTCATATTGATGGCTGCAGCCTCATCAGGGTGGGGGTGGTTGCGAGCAATTTCTTAAAATAGAAAACAATAAATTTTGCCACATTGATTGACTCTCCTTTTCATGGACAATTTCTCTGTAGCACGCAATGCTGTTTGATAGCATTTTACATATAGTAGAACTTCTTTCAAATTTGAGTCCATCCTCTTGAAACATGCCACTGATTATCAACTAAGTTCATGTAATATTCTAAATCCTTTCTTGACATTTCAACAGTCTTTACAGCATCTTGACCAGGGGTATATTGCATCTCAAGAAACCACTTTCTTTGCTCATCCCTAAGAAGAATCCTTCATCTGTTAAAATTTTAATCACAAGATTGCATCAATTCAGTCACATCTTCAGGCTTCACTTCTAAATCTAGTTGTCTTGTTATTTCCAGCACATCTGCAGTTACTCCCTCCATTGGAGTCTTGAATCCTTCAAAATCATCCATGAGGATTGGAATCTTCTTCCAAACTACTGTTAATGTTGACATTTTAACTTCTTCCCATGAATCATGAATGTTCTTAATGGCATCTAGAATGGTCACTCTTTACCAGAAGGTTTTTGATATACTTTCCCAAGATCTATCAGAGAAATCACTTTTTACAGCAGCTATAGCCTCACCAAATGTATTTCTTAAGTAATAAGATTTAAAAGTTGAAATGACTCCTTGATCCATGGGCTGCAGAATGAATGCTGTGTTAGCAGGCATGAAAACACCACTGATATCATTGTACATCTCAATCACACCTTGTGTGACTGGGTGCATTATCAATGGGCAGTCGTATTTTTTTTTAAAGATTTTATTTATTTATTTGAGAGAGAGAGAATGAGAGATAGAGAGCACGAGAGGGAAGAGGGTCAGAGGGAGAAGCAGACTCCCTGCTGAGCAGGGAGCCCGATGCGGGACTCGATCCCGGGATTCCAGGATCATGACCTGAGCCGAAGGCAGTCGCTTAACCAACTGAGCCACCCAGGCGCCCGGGCAGTCATATTTTGAAAATAATCTTTTTTCTGAGTGGTACGCTTCAATAGTAGGGCCTAAACTATTCAGCAAACCATGCTGTAAACAGATGTGCTGTCCTCCAGGCTTTGTTGTTCCATTTAAAGAGCACAGAGTAGATTTGGCATAATTCTCAAGGGCCCCAGGATTTTCAGAATGGTAAATGAACACTGGCTTCAAGTTAAAGCTGTCGGCTTCATCAGCCCCTAACAAGAGCAAGCCTGTCCTCTGAAGCTTTGAAGCCAGGTATTGACTCCTCTTCTCTAGCTATGAAAGTCCTAGCTAGTATCTTCCAATATAAGACTGTTTCATCTACTTTGAAATTTGTTGTTTAGTGTAGGCACCTTCATGAATTATCTCAGCTAGATCTTCTGGATAGCTCACTGCACCTTCTACATCAGCCCTTGCTGCTCCACCTTGCACTTTTCTGTTATGGAGATGGCTTCTGAAACCTCATGAACCAAACTCTGCTAACTTCAAACTTTTCTTTTGTAGCTTGCTCACCTCTCTGAGCCTTCAGAGGATTGAAGACAGTTAAGGACTTGCTTGTATTAGGCTTTGGTTTAAGGGGATTATACGGCTGGTTTGAAATTCTACCCAGACCACTAAAACCTTTGAAATATTGAAAGAATTGCTAAGATGTAATACAGAGACGCAAAGTGAGTAAATGTTGTTGGAAAAATGGTGCTGAAAGACTTGCTGGATGCAGGGCTACTCTAAGCCTACAAATTGTAAAAAAATGCAATCTCTATGAAGCACAATAAAGCAAAGGAATAAAACAAGGTATGCCTGTATAAATACTCATTAATCAATCAACTGATTAAATATTTAAAATTTAATCTCACATAATTCCATCAAGAAATTTTTCACTAAAGAAAACGTTCATTCATATTTCTGGCAAATTTTAAAAATTGTTAAAATTCCCCAACTGAATGGTCCACCACCTGTCACTTTTTAATTAACTGTAATTGAAAATAATTAATGGATATTCTTATCGAGAACATGATGTTGTTTTCTTCCTATTTTGGAAAGTTTTCCCTGTCCTGGTTATTTCAAGAATCAAATTTACGTTTCTTCTTCTATGAAAGAGTGAAAAAAAAATTCTTTCCATACCTTATGTTAGATATTGTCAATTTAAAGAGTCATATTTCTCTGATGTCATGGGTCTTATACTCTGAAACCATCCCTTTCTTCTTCTTTTAACTTTTTGTCCTTCCAAAATTACATATTTCAGAGGCAAACTTATTAGCTTATTTTTTTATATAAAAATAGAGGATCAGATTAGGTTATTTCTCTCTGGATGCACCATGACTTCCAAATCTTTAAATGTAAAGACAAACTTCAGATTGCAGCAATCAGTGTATTTACATGGTTTATGGTAATTGGAAATACCCCCTCCATTTCCCTCAGGCTTAATTAGGAAAAACATCAAGAAGTTTAGTACTTTAATTAGCCAGTTATTCAGCATGTATTTTTTTCATAATTAAACAGTTCTGTAGCTACTACTCTCATCACCACTATAATGAGGAAATAAATTATCTCTTAGAAATTGACCAGATTTAATAAGCAATTTCAATGAAAACTAGATTTATCTTGACTCCAGTAGTCAATGGGTATGACCATCTCATCATTTCAGATTTATGGTATTCAGAGCTTCCCTAAATTGAACATAAACTACTTTAGCTGTAATAGAACAGTGAATCCCTAACCTGGTAATATGAGTCTCAACTGAAGTTTAGTAAAATCTATTGAAATAGTTAATATATCACAAAGAAGAACTTTTATTCAAATAATATACTGTCATATCTTCAGAAACTTTTGATTATTTTTGTATGACAAAATATAAATCTAAAATGAAGAGGGCATTAGCAATTAACTGCTATTCACCATCTCAGAGGAGAAAATAGTGGGATACAATCAAATTCAGATATTCAGTGACCTCAAATGAAATGAGAAAATAACCATTATCTAATTTCTAATTGTTTATACTTTAAAAATGAATACTGATAGTTTTAATCACATGATTTCTCACAATTATTAATGCATGTAAAATCAATAAATATCAGTCAGAGGCAAAAACAAAAGTGATGCTTAACTAAATAAAGGGAATAATTCAATCTTTTTACAAGCACTTTTACATAACTGTATTAAAGTTATAAAGGTTAATTACAAAGAAAATCACACACTAAAATATTTTTCTGCAAAAGTATGAGTCATATGTATTATAAGTATCACTACTATTGTGAGTTATGTCAAAATAAAAGATAATTAATTCTTCAGTAAGTGACATTAAATAATGCAATACAACAGTTTAAATATACTAACACATGTTTTTAGAATTTACGAAATATGTCAAGAGCCAAATAAAGTCATGGGGAGTAATCTTACACATTTAAACATACCAAAATTATCTCTTAAATCTTGGAAAAATGGAACTCGTTTCCAAAAATAAAAAGAAAAGAAAAGAAAAAGACAATTTAAGTAGAAGCACTATGGGAATTAGATATATGTATTCACACTTCATGTCTTCCTTCCACACTCAAAGTCAAATAGTTTATCTTTGAATTTCTATCATTCTTCCATGCTTAGACATTAAATGTTCCTCTAATTTTCAACTATTCAAGGATGAGAAGCCTGATAAAAATTAATAAATAAGACAGACAGATATTTAGATAGTTGCCAGGACAAGCATGTATGAAATGTTTTTTGTTTCAAATGCTGTCCGCTGAACTCAGCGGGCTGTGCGGGGGAGGCAGAGGCTGGGTTACTCTGTCTCTGTAATTGGGACTCTGGAGCAGAGCCGGTTGCCAGGGCTCCGAGGAGGACATCAGCACTCTTTCTCTTTTCCTCTGTATTGCCTTAGTTTCCAAACACAGGCACTCATCACGCCAGCCTGTGTTGGACAGATCAGAACCCCCTAAAATACTTCAGCAGTCATTTAGTCAATGTTCATGTCTTTCCAATCCATGTGCTGTTAGTCGTCCAAACTTCAGCTTTTTTATCTTTAAGTAAGATCTGTCTTTAGGATTTTTGTCCTTAAATAATGAATATCAATGTTCCACTTACTTTCCTTGCCTGAAGCTCAATGACTGCTACTTTGGCCACTGTCATTTTTGGCCATTTCATTAAAAAAAATAGGATAGTTTTCCCCTTCCTCTTAGCTGCATCCTAAAGGCTTACACTTTTTTCTGTTGTTTTTTGTTTGTTTGTTTTTAGTTTCATTGACATAATTGACATATAACATTGTATTAGTTTTAGGTGTACAACATGATGTTTTGATACGGATGTACTGTGACATGATGACCGCAATAAGTTTAGTTAACATCCATCACCTCACAGTTACAACTTTTTTCTTGTGAAGAGGGCTGTTAGGACCTACTAGGAACTTTCAAACATACAGTACAGTATTGTTACCTGTATACACCATGCTGTACATACATTCCCAAAACTTACTTATTTTATAATAACTGGAAGTTCGTACCCTTGGACACCCCTTCACCCATTTCATCAGACAAAGACAAATGCTATATGACCTCCCTTAAATGTGAAATCTGAAAAAAACAGACACAGACAACAGACCGGTGGGGCTTACTCTTTACAGTGGAGTTTTGCAGGGGCCGAGAAAACAGCTAAAATTGGTCTTAGTCACATTGCCTATTGTTTCTAGCTCCCTTACCTGTCTTTTATCAACTTGAATTTTAGAGAGTTCCACTTTCCAAACCCTACAAGGTACATGATCCTCTCTCTCAGACACCTTGGCTCACTAACTTCAGGCAAGTGTCTTCTGTATAAGGGCAGAATCTCTCTCGTTTCAAATATGCCAGGACAATTGTTTGTCTCCTTTTTACAGGTTCTTACTGAATCTCCCTGACATTTTGATATTTTTTGCATCCAGCCTTTAGCATTAATAATTGTATGATCTGAGCAAGAAGAAACAACAAAGTTTTCAGTAGCCACAAATTTTGTTATTGCTTGATTAGGATTTCTGACTTTCTAACCAGGAAAACAAAACCCTCTTGCCTCCTACCTCCAACGCAATGTATTTTAGAAAATTTCATAACTCACTGCTAACAACATAGCAACCATTACCGATTTGATGATTTAATTAGATAATCTTTCTATTTTATGTGACAAAAATTTAACAAAAACTTATCTTTAAAAAATCAGCAAACACAGGGATTCATTCATGAAACTGGGAAGTAGAGTACTTTATCATCTTCATGTAGAGCTGAATACTAGAGCTCAAACCCAATCACCAGGACCTTGCATCTCTGGTGCCCTCACGTTCTTTTCCTTCTGTGTTATGTTTGTTCCCAAGTGATCCTTTATATGTGGGGTCAAACTAGGTTCTGACCACTCTCCCCTTACAAATTATAATGCTTGGAAAACAAAAGAAAACACTTCATTCCTGATAACTGCTTAAAAAAAAAAAAAAGAGGTATGGCTGTAATTGACAAAAGTCCATAATGATCTACGAAAGAAACAAAAAATGTCCATAAAAGACTGTATCCAGGATAAACCAAAAAAAAAAAATCCTATCATATTGCAATAGTTAGAAACTCTCTGGAAAACAGTATTACATTTTAAGAGTGTTAGTAACTACAACTGAATACAGTAGAAAGTAACAGATGGTGAAACAACTAGTAACAGTGAAACTTAAAAGGAGAGGTAGAAATGGATCATATGTGAGTTGTCAGAGTTGCCTCCATGTGTCCCTGTAACTATTATAAACAATAAGTGGAAGACTTTGTGTTATATTTCTCTAGTTTATAGTACTTAGCATCTTATGTAGATGCTCAATAAATTCCTCATAAATTAATGTAAGTGGTTCACTTGCTATCAAAAAGATATAAAGAACTGTTAAGAGATTTTAAATCATCTTAAAAATTTAATGGACGTGTGACATTTAATTTGATATAAATGGAACATGTTATCTACACTTTTCTTTAGATTGGCAGAACTCTTCAAAATAAGAGAGATGAGCATATATGTGAATGTTAGTGTATTCCATTTCAAATTTCAGTGATAAAAATGAATTCTAAATTTTATGGTATTCTGTTGATTTAGTGTACTGTAAAAGTCTCCACCATCCATTACACTTTATTTGCTAACTGCTTTAATATAGCAATTAGAAGTCGATTAGAAATGTCCAGGAACAATAATACTTAAAGATCAATTAGGAACCCATGCTGCTAGGAAGATTAAATATTTACTAAAATAACAACAGCCTTGAAACTAATGGTTCAAACTTCATTACTTGAATACATTTTTTGAACTGCTATTTTCTGCCTCACTTCACTGTAATTGCAAAATGTAACAGTAGCAGTAAATGTTTCAGGCTAAAGTACATAAAAGGCACAAAGCTTTTAGGTCATAATGACACTTTAGATATTGTACACAGAATCACAAGCACTTTTTGGTACAAGTTTATAAAGGTCTGATTGAAAAGAAAGCTTTGTAATTATATTATTTAAGACTAATTATATTTAATGCAATTGATGGAAAATAAAGCTACTAAGTTTATTTCTTATGGGGATAAAAACAAAACCGAAATGTGTTGAACTACACATTATGTCTTAGTAATTTACAAGGTAACAATAAAGCCACAATTATGTGAAAATTAAGTCACAAGACTCCAAAGAAGTTGTTGCCAATCTTTCTCCACTGTAAATGTTGCTGCTATAAAAAAGTTTTACCTATAAAGTTTGTGCATTTGTTGCACAGAATATAAAAAGGCCTTGGATAGGTTTTAATAGTGATTTATAAATATTTCATAGTTATACCTTTGAGGGGAGTTTTGTCCACATACAGCAAAACTGTTCCATCAATATTCTCCAAATAAGGAAGCAAAGATCACCATGTGTATAGTTGCATTGGAAAACCACTTAAGTGAAATGACTTGAAGAATACCAGGGTAAATAAATACACAAATGCATAAATAAAGTAAACATGTGGAGGGATCCAGTCCTGAATAGATCTTTAGGCAGGGCCAGATCTTAGAAGGAGAATGTAGGCCTGTTTGCTAAGGTGAAGCTTACTGGGAATACTCAGAAGGAATCTAAAAAAATTGAGCATTATGCCTATCTCCTTTCCTGGCTGCTTTTTTCAGGGAGGAGGAAAGAATATGGGTCATTTGAAACTGTCCAAGAGAAACTAAACATTTGAAAAAAGTGACTATATTATTAATAATATAACAGGATGATATACAAAATTAAAATGTTATGCATACTGTGTGATATATTTATCCCACATGTTTAGTTGGAATGCTCTAGAATTTGAATATATATGAATATATATGTGTTTATATATATTATAATATGCTTTAAATATAGCATTTTTCTTAATGAAATTCATTAAAAGTAATATTCATTCAGAAAATGGCATGTGGTTAGGAATTATATGTAGAATGATAAAGAAGAAAATAATATTCTAGGTCATTTTTTCTATTATTCAAACAATAAAAAATTTAAAAAACATGATATATATCATTAATTCATTCTTGCAATTTTTCCAACATGTATCTATGCTATATATGTTTGGGTAAATATATAATATTACCTGTATTTTATTTATTTTTTCATTTTTTCATTTTATTTTATTACGTTATGTTAGTCACCATACAGTACATAATTAATTTTTGATGTAGTGATCCACGATTCATTGTTTTCGTATAACACCCAGTGCTCCATGCAGTATGTGCCCTCCTTAACACCCATCACTGGGCTAACCCATCCCCCGTTCCCCTTCCCCTCTAAAACCCTCAGTTTGTTTCTCAGAGTCCATAGTCTCTCATGGTTCATCTCTCCCTCCGATTCCCCCCGTTCATTTTCCCCTTCCTTCTCCTAATGTCCACCATGCTCTTCCTTATGTTCCACAAATAAGTGAAACCATATGATAATTGACTTTCTCTGTTTGACTTATTTCACTTAGCATAATCTCCTCCAGTCTCATCCATGTCGATGTAAAAGTTGGGAATTCATCCTTTCTGATGGCTAAGTAGTATTCCATTGTATATATGGACCACATCTTTATCCATTCGTCTGTTGAAGGGCAATCTGGCTCTTTCCACAGTTTGGCTATTGTAGACATTGCTGCTATGAACATTGGGGTGCATATGGCCCTTCTTTTCATTACATCTGTGTCTTTGGGGTAAATACCCAGTAGTGCAATTGCTGGGTCATAGGTTAGCTCTATTTTTAATTTTCTGGGGCACCTCCACACTGTTATCCAAAGTTGCTGTACCAACTTGCATTCCCACCAACAGTGTAAGAGGGTTCCCCTTTCTCCACAACCTCTCCAACATTTACTGTTTCTTGCCTTGTCCATTTTTGCCATTCTAACTGGTGTAAGGTAGTTTCTCAGTGTGGTTTTGATTTGAATTTCCCTGATGGCTAATGATGATGTACATTTTTTCATGTGTCTGTCAGCCATTTGTATGTCTTCTTTGGAGAAGTGTCTGTTCATGTCTTCTGCCCATTTTTTGACTTGATTATTTGTTTTTTGGGTGTTGAGTTTGAGAAGTTCTTTATAGATCTTAGATACAAGCCCTTTATCTGTAGTGTCATTTGCAAATATCTTCTTCCATTCTGTGGGTTGCCTCTTTGTTTTGTTGACTGTTTCTTTTGCTGTGCAGAAGCTTTTTATCTTGATGAAGTCCCAAAAGTTCATTTTTGCTTTTGTTTCACTAGCCTTTGGAGACATATCTTGAAAGAAGTTGCCATGGTCGCTGTCGAAGATGTTACTGCCTATATTCTCCTCTAGCATTTTGATGGATTCCTGTCTCACATTGAGGTCTTTCATTCATTTTGAGTTTATCTTTGTGTATGGTGTTAGAGAATGGTTGAGTTTCATTCTTCTGCATGTGGCTGTCCAATTTTTCCAGCACCATTTATTGAAGAGACTGTCTTTTTTCCATTGCATATTTTTTCCTGCTTTGTCAAAGATTATTTGACCATAGAGTTGAGGTTCCATATCTGGGCTCTCTATTCTGTTCCATTGGCCTATAGGTCTGTTTTTGTGCCAGAATCATGCTGTCTTGGTGATCACTGCTTTGTAATATAGCTTGAAATCGGGCAAAGGGATGCCCCCAGCTTTGTTTTTTCTTTTTCAACATTTCCTTGGTGATTCGGGGTCTTTTCTGATTCCATACAAATTTTAGGATTGTTTGTTCTAGCACTTTGAAAAATGTCATTGGAATTTTGATCAGGATGGCATTGAAGGTATAGATTATCTGGGTAGCATAGACATTTTAACAATGTTTATTCTTCCGATCCATGAGCATGGAATGTTTTTCCATCTTTTTGTGTCTTCTTCAATTTCGTTCATGAGTGTTCTGTAATTCCTAGAGTATAGATCCTTTACCTCTTTGGTTAGGTTTATTCCAAGTTATCTTATGGTTTTTGGTGCTATTGTAAATGGAATCGTTTCTCTAATTTCTCTTTCTACAGTTCTGTTGTTAGTGTATAGAAAGCAACTGATTTCTGTGCATTGATTTTGTATCCTTCCACATTACTGAATTGCTGTATGAGTTCTAGTAATTTGGGGTGGAGTCTTTTGGTTTTCCACATAAAGTATCATGTCATCTGCGAAAAGAGAGAGTTTGACATCTTCTTTGCCAATTTGAATACCTTTTATTTCTTTTTGTTGTCTGATTGCTGTTGCTAGGACTTCTAGTACTGTGTTCAAAGACAGTGGTGAGAGTGGGCATCCTTGACGTGTTCCTGATCTTAAGGAAAAGGCTCTCAGCTTTTCCCATTGAGGATGATACTCGCTGTGGGTTTTTCATAGATGGATTTTATGAACTTGAGGAATGTTCCCTCTATCCATATACTCTGAAGAGTTTTAATTAGGAAAGGATGATGTATTTTGTCAAATGCTTTCTCTGCATCAATTGAGAGGACCATATGGTTCTTCCCTCTCCTCTTATTAATGTGTTCTATCACATCAATTGATTGGCGAATGTTGAACCACCCTTGCATCCCAGGAATAAATCCCACTTGGTCATGGTGGATGCTCCTTTTAATGTATTGTTGGATCCTATTAGCTAGGATTTTGTTGAGTATTTTGGAATCCATATTTATCAGGGATATCAGTCTGAAATTCTCCTTTTTGATGGGGTCTTTGCCTGGTTTGGGGATTAAGGTAATGCTGGCCTCGTAGAATGAGTCTGGAATCTTTCCTTCTGTTTCTATTTTTTGAAACAGCTTCAGTAGAATAGGTATTATTTCTTCTTTGAATGTTTGGTAGAATTCCCCAGGGAATCCATCAGGCCCTGGACTCTTGTTTTTTGGGAGGTTTTTGATCACTGCTTCAATCTCGTTACTGGTTATTGGCCTATTCAGGTTGTCAATTTCTTCCTGTTTCAGTCTTAGGAGTTTATAGGTTTCCAGGAGGGCATCCATTTCATCCAGGTTGCTCAGCTTATCGGCATATAGTTGTTGATAATAATTTCTAATAATTGTTTCAATTTCCTTGGTGTTAGTCGTGATTTCTCCCCTGTCATTCATAATTTTATTAATTTGGGTCCTTTCTCTTTTCTTTTGGATAAGTCTGGCCAGTGGTTTATTGATCTTATTAATTCTTTCAAAGAACTAGCTTCTAGTTTTGTTGATCTGATCTACTGTGTTTCTGGTTTCTAATTCATTGATCTCTGTTCTAATCTTTATTTCTCTTCTAATGTGTGGCTTAGGCATCATTTGTTGCTTTTTCTGTAGTTCTTTAAGGTGTAGAGTTAGATGGTGAATTTGGGATTTTTCTATTTTATTGAGTGCAGCTTGGATGGCTATATATTTCCCCCTTAGGACTGCCTTTGCAGTATCCTGTAGGTTTTAGACCAATGTGTTTTTGTTCTCATTGGTTTCCACGAATTGTTTCAAGTTCTTTGATTTCCTGGTTGACCCAAACATTCTTGAGCTGAGTGGTCTTTAGCTTCCAAGTGTTTGAATTTCTTCCAATCTTTTCCTTGTGATTGAGATCCAGTTTTAAAGCATTATGGTCTGAGAATATGCAGGGAATAATTTCAATCTTTTGGTATCAGTTGAGACCTGATCTGTGACCCAGTATGAGGTCTATTCTGGAGAAAGTTCCATGTGTGCTCAAGAAGAATCAGTATTCTGTTGTTTTAAGGTGGAATGTTCTGTATATATCTATGAGGTCCATCTGGTCCAGTGTGTCATTCAAAGCTCTTGTTTCTTTGTTGATTTTCTGCTTAGATGATCTGTCTATTGCTGAGAGTGGAGTATTGAGGTCTCCTACAATTAACATATTATTATCAAAATGACTCTTTATTTTGGTTAACAGTTGGCTTTTGTAGATGGCTGCTCCCATGTTGGGGGCATAGATATTTACAACTGTTAGATCTTCTTATTGGACAGACCCTTTAAGAATGATATAGTGTCCTTCTGTGTTTCTAACTACAGTCTTTAGTTTAAAATCTAATTTCTCTGATACAAGAATTGTTATCCCAGCTTTCTTTTGAGGTCCATTGGCATGGAAGATGGATCTCCATTCCTTCACTTTCAGTCTGGACGTATCTTTAGGTTCAAAATGAGGCTCATAGACAGCATATGGATGGGTCCTGTCTTTTTATCCAATCTGCAACTTGTGCCGTTTTATGGGAGCATTTAGGCTGTTCACGTTGACAATGATTATTGAAAGATATGAATTAATTGTCATCACATTGCCTGTGAAGACCTTGTTTTCCTAGATCGTCTCTGTAAACTTCTTTTCTGTATCACTCTTGGGGACTTTCTCCTTTTATAGAACCCCCCTTAATATTTCTTGAGGGGCCGGCTAGTGGTCACATATTCTTTCAGTTTCTGCTGGTCTTGGAAGCTCTGCATCTCTCCATCCATTCTAGATGACAGTCTTGCTGGATAAAGTATTCTTGGCTGCATGTTTTTCTCGTTTAGTACCCTGAATATGTCTTGCCAGACCCTTCTGCCTTGCCAGGTCTCTGTGGATAGGTCTGACGTTATTCTGATGTTCCTCCCTCTGTACATGAGGAATCTCTTCCCCCTAACTGCCCTTAAGATGGTGTCCTTGGTTCTAAGATTTGTGAGTTTAACTCTTACATGCCGGGGTGTTGGCCTATTTTCCTTGATCTTGGGAGGGGTCCTCTCTGCCTCTAGGACATGAATGTTTGTTTCATTCCCCAGATTAGGGAAGTTCTCAGCTACAATTTGCTCAAATATATCTTCTAGTCCTCTCTCTCTCTCCACTCCCTCAGGGATTCCAATAATTCTGAAATTGGAACGTTTCATGGTGTCACTTATTTCTCTGAGTCTCTTTTCATGGATGCTGAGTTGTTTTTCCCTGGCCTCCTCTTTTCTGTTTTTATCTATTAATTGGTCTTCTAGGTCACTATTCATTCTTCTGCCTCACTTACCCTAGTTGTTATATTATCTAGATTAGATTGGATCTCATTGATAGCATTTTTACGTTCTGCCAATTCAGCTTTCATTTCTGCTCTTAGAGATTCTATGTTGCCATTAATTGATTTCTCCATTCTAGCTATTGTCTTCCCACAATTGCTAGCCTGAATTCCATCTCCAACATCTGGGTTATATCTGAATCCATTTGTAAATCTGTGGCATAAGTCTTAGTCTCTGAGTCTTTCTTATTTTGGGGGTTCCTCCTCCTAGTCATTCTGTTGAGGGGTGGTTGAGGGAATGTATAGAGTCCAAATTATTGACTACAACCCAAGCAAGATGAACCTGTTTTCTAGGGACCTTAGGGTTGCTGGCCTTTTGCTTTCCCAGCCTGTCTTCTGGGGGAGGGGCCTGCTGTGCTGTTACTCAGGCAACCTGTTTGGGCAGAGTTGTCCTGCCCCTTGTGGCAGAGGATGGTTTCAGTGAAAACCGGTTTTGGGGTGCTTTTGTTCTCTGGTGGCTTTCTGCATCTCTTTCCCGAGAGTCAGAGAAGAAGAGACCATTTCCAACCCTCTGCCTCAGAGCAGAGAGATCACAGTCTGTTCTTCAGTGAGCTCTCCAGGCCACACTATCTCCGTTTCTGTCTGTGCTGCTATAAACTGCAGCGTCCTGGGTTGTGCGCCCCTCAGCATCACTCCCAGTCCTCACCTCCTGGTTGGGGCATGTCTTTGACCTCTGTGCTTCTAAAACCACCAGCTGCCCCCAGTTTGCACTCACAGCCCCACTGCTCTGGGTTTCCGTCTGGGGGGCTGCCCTAAGGTCCTTTACCTGCTGCTACCATTCTGCGAGTCTGTGCCTGGTCCCCAGTGCAGGAGGCTATCGCTCACCGGCAGTGTAGGATCCCGATGGCTGGCTCCCTCCCCCTTCTGATTATCCTCTGATATCTGCCCACAGAATCACAGCTCCCCGGTTCTGCACCTTGAAACCAACCGCCTGAGATATTCTGTTTGTAGAGATCCAAATCTATCTTACATCTCAGGCTGATTTTGTGGGTGTTCAGAGTGGTCTGGTAGATATCCATCTCAATTCTGGGGACCAGTTGGAATAGGGTTCCCCACTCCTCTGCCATCTTTTCCCCCCTCCTAATGTTACATTTATTAAAAACATTACTGGGGCACCTGGGTGGCTCAGCCATTAAGCGTCTGCCTTCGGCTCAGGTCATGATCCCAGGGTCCTGGGATCAAGCCTCACATCAGGCTCCATGCTCAGCGGGAAGCCTGCTTCTCCCTCTCCCACTCCCTCTGCTTGTGTTCTCTCTGTCAAACAATAAATTAAAAAATCTTTAAAAAAATTACTAATGTGTAACAGTGTACTAGCACACGTATTAGAAATGCCTGCCCCTGAAATGAATGCATTTGAATATATACATGACCACTTTAACTATCTGTAAAACCCATGAGGTCTCATCACCAGAAAACCAGCTGGATATCAGATATAACTTAAAGATGTCCCAATATTTATAAGACAGTGATCCATTAAAATCTCTATCATTAATTAATAATGAGTTCTCACATAAATGACAACCATTTTGAAGACAAAATTGCTTATTATCCTTTGACACATGTAAAATGAATGTAAGCTGAGTTAAAAGTAAAAATAAATAAAATCTATTAAAATGGTAAAACAAAATGCATATGATATTATTAAAATCTCTCAATAAAGAAATTTTTCTTAAGACAAGAAATCCAAAAGGTATGAACAAATAAATAATATAAACAGCTATGAAACATGTTCATTTCTATTTGTAAAAGACATTTACAGAAATAAATGAAAATGAAATAATCCATAGAAATATTTTTAAAGCCCATCAAGATTCAAGATATTTGTTGTTTTCTTTTCAAATTCCCTTTCAGTGTGTCCTTTGAAATGTGAAATGCAAATGAGTGATAAATTCCATTTGTAGAGATTCTTTAAATTTAATTGTCTATAAAGTTTTCTCCCATCTATCCAGTTTCTTGAGGTCAAAAATCTGGAGTCTTCCTTCATTCCTTTCTGTCTTTACCACCCACACACAAATGATCACTGTTTTGAAACTCTCCACCTCTGCAGTGTCATCATTAAATGGCACTATTTTCTGATATTTCCCTCTAAACCACTCCAGCAGCCTCAAGTGAGAGTCTATGCATTCACTCTTGGAACTCCAATGTATTCTCCAGCAACAACTGTCAGAATAATCTTGTTAAAATGTAAATTAGAGACAGAGTGGAATTAAATGTGGGCAGAAAATATATAACTATGCTAAATACAGTACGGCAAAAGTTTTAACTGAAGAGATATCTATGTTTAAACAGTGTGAATGAGGCTTTACAAGAGAATAGTTTGAAATGCAAAGATGAAAATGTGTTGCTGTATCTGCAGGTGTCAGATATACTGGAGGATTTTTTCTTTTTCTTTTTTCTCTTTTCAGGCATCTGGATATTAAACCACTCTTGGCAAGGGATGTGAATAAGTAGACAAGGAAACAGTTTTAAATTCCTTGGTCCCTCTGTTCTTCCTAAGTAGTTAAATAATTTGAATTTCTACAGTAAAACTGTGTTCTAGTCTTGTCAGTCTAGTAATAGTGGTGGATTGTATGGAAAAAAAATGAGAAATAATGATTTCATTTATGAGTACTTTTTGTGACTTTATACTGAATTTTTAGTCTTGACAAAACCTTGACATATTGCAAAAAAAAAAAAACTTGCTTTCAGCTTTTCCCCATCCCTTATATCATCTTTCCCATCTATGTAAACAACAACACTACATATCCACTTGCTCAAGCCAAAAACCTGAGATTAGTTCTTGATTTATCTCTTCCTCATACCATATACTAAGCTAATCTTTCAAATTATAAACATTATTTGTCAACTCTACAGGTAACACCCTAGTCCATACCACTATCATGGTCCCTTTCTTTTGAACTACAGAGTCAACCACAGATCTATTTGCATTTTTTTCTTTATCTCAGACTTATTTTCTTTATAGAATTTATCATTATTTAGGTTATATCATATATTATAAAGTCTTAGATATTATGCTATATTGGAATCTATAACATCACCTTACACTAATTATTTCCTTATTTCTTGATACTCCTCTCCCCACTAAAATGAATAGGGATATTCTGGTGGGGTTCTAAATCACTGAAATAAGCTTTTAAAAGTATGGTGAATAATATGCCATCGGATATGTTAAGACAACAATGAGAGACCACTATACATCTGCTAGAATGGCTAATTTAATTTAAAATACTGACAACAAGTCAGTGAAGATGATGTGGAGCAACAGGAACTCTCATTAACTTCTGGTGGTAATGCAAATGGTACAACCAATATGGAAGATAGTTTCGCTGTTTCTTCAAAAACAAATGTATTCTTTTTTTAAATAATATTTATTTATTTATTTATTTATTTATTTATTTATTTATTTATTATTTATTATTTGAGAGAGGGAGACAGAGACAGATATAACAACAGAGATAGCAAGAGAGAGCAGGAGCAGGGAGGAGAGGGAAAAGCAAGCTCCCCACTAAGCAGAGAGACCCAGGCAGGGCTTAATCCCAAGACCCTGGGACCATGACATTAGCTGAAAGCAGACAGACGCTTAACTGACTGAACCTCTAAAACCAAATATATTCTTACCAAATGATCAAGCAATTGCATTCCCTGGTATGGATCTGAAAACCTATGTATACACAAAACCCTGCACATGGATATTTTTAGAAGCTTTATTCAAAACTGCCAAAACTTGCAAGCAGCCACTATACCCTTCAATAGGTGAATCGATAAACAAACCATGGTAAATCCATACAATGAGATATTACTTAGTGATAAAAAAAATAAATGAGTTCTATTAAGCCATGAAAAGAAATGGAGGAAACCTCAGTGCATACTCCTAAGTGAAAGAAACCAACTAGATAAAGCTTATGCTATATGATTCTCACTTTGTCATATTCTTGAAAAGGCAAAATTATGGAGACAGTAAAAAGATCAGTGATTGTGGGAACAGAAAATGGACAGAAAAAAGAGAAGGATGAATAGATAGAGCAAAAGAGATGTTTTAAGCAGTGAAACTATTTTGTATGGTACTGAAATACTAGATACATGCCATTATGTATTTGTCAAAACCCACAGAACATACAAGGAAAACAGTGTACCCTAATGTAACCTATAGACTTTGGTTAAAACAATGTATCAATATTGGCTTATCAACTGTAATAAGTATATTATAAGTATATTATACTAATCCAAGACACCATTAATAGAAATTATGTGTGGGGGGAGGGGGTACATGAGAATTCTCTGTACTTACCACTCAATTTTTCTCTAAAACTGAAACTTTTCTAAGAAAGTCTTAATTTAAAACTTAAACCTTATCTTTTAAAGTTTTTTTTTTAAAGATTCATTTATTTTATTTGAGAGAGAGAGAGAAAGTACAAGTGTGGAGAGGGGTAGAGGGAGATGAAAAGGAAGAGAGAATCTCCAGCAGCCTCCCCGCTGGGTGTGGAGCCCAGTGTGGGGCTCTATACCATGACCTTGAGATCATTACCTGAGCCAAAACCAAGAGTCAGATGCTTAACGACTGAGCCACGCAGGCACTCCAAAACTTAAACCTTATTAAGGAAAGATAAAAAAAGATGAAGAAAATATATTAATTAATTACCCACAACAACAATGAAAAAAATCCACACTGAAAAAGAGAACACTAAGTGAGCAATTCACTGTTTAAGGTAAAAAGTAAACCTTAAAAAAAGACAGATTATTAAATTGTTTTGTTTCTCATGTCACAATCCATGTTTCTTCATGTTTGAATCATAATAATTCTAGATATAAGGCATTCCATATTTATAGTCTGAAGCTGTATCCATGAGTATTAGTAGTATATTTATAATGCTAAGGGGAATTTACAACCAAATACACATAACTTGAAAAGCGGGAAAAACTAATTAAAGAGATAAAATTTATTGTTTACTCACAAATCTGAGTTCATCTGTGAAATTAGTGTAATTAATTCTATTTTTGAAGTGTATGTAATTTTATTTTATAAAACACTTTGGCATGAATATCAGACAGGTTTCGGTATAAACTAATTATTAATATCATGTTTGATTTAAATGTTGAGCACCAAGACAATATATATATATATATATATATCAGAACATGAAACTTTTGTTCAAGATCCATCAAAGGCATCTTATTTCAAAGTAAATTCTACATTCACACAAATGACCCACAAAGCCCTCATGACCCAACCTCATGTAGAGCTTCTGTTTTGTTCTTCCATTCCCTATCCTCCAGGCACTATAGCCTCTTGCCAGTGTTTGAACATATCAATCAGACTTCAATCACAGGGCCTCTGAACTTGTTATTTCTTCTTCCTCGGATGATCTTTCCCAGATAATCTTATGGCATTATTTCACTTCTTCAATCCACAAATCACACTTTATCACAAAGGCCTTTTCTGACTACCATTTTCACCCAGACTACCATTATCATCCTGAGCAACTCTTATCCCAAAGGTCTTTACTGACCACTCTGCATAAAATGTCAACTCCCTAGGCCACACTCTTTTTCCGTTATTTAATTCTATCACTTATACAATTAAGTCACTTAACTGACTGTAAAAATGAATGTCCTAAATATATTAGTTTCTATAAATGTCTATTTTCCCCATAAGAATGTAAGTTCCACAAAAGGTAGACAGATGTGCTGATTTTAATTCACCGAAAACTCTCTTTCTCCTTATCTCTCTACACACACACACACACACACACACACACACACACACACACGCTGGACATGTATGCATTATAATGTTGTCATAAATTTTAAAAAAAGACTATATATAGAAAGTTATGCAATATATTCAATTTCAGATTTTTTGTAAGTTTATAAAAATAATTAGCTATCAGAATTTTCTCAAATTATTATATAGTCATCTTTGCCTTAAAGGTTGTATTGTACGGTATCACATAAAATTATTAGAAAGTATCTAATCAATGTATTAATTAATATTCTATTGTGATGAAATAAAAATGATTAATGAGAGATAAAGAAATTTGGGTTTAAATTATATACTCATGGCTTTTCTATTAAACATTTTATAGCAAATCATTTTAGGTTTCTGATTCTCAGATTCTTATTTAAAGATTTATTTATTTATTTGAAAGAGACAGAGAGAATGAAAGAGAGGGAGAGAGTGTGAACAGGGGGAGGGGCAGAAGGAAAGGGAGAAGGAGAGAAGCAGATTCACTGCTGAACATGGAGCCCGATGTAGGGCTCGATCCCACTACCCTAAGGTCATGGCCTGACCCCAAATCAAGAGTCAGACACTCAACCAACTGAGCCACCCAGGTGCCCCTCTCAGATTCTTATTTAAAATAATTGTATAATGGGGCGCCTGGGTGGCTCAGTGAGTTAAGCATCTGCCTTCGGCTCAGGTCATGATTCCAGGGTCCTGGGATTGAGCCCCGCATCGAGCTCCCTGCTCAGCGTGAGTCTGCGTCTCCCTCTGCCCCTCACCTTGCTTGTGCTCTCTCTCATTCTCTCTCAAATAAATAAAATAAATCTTAAAATAACTGTATAACATGGGGTTATTATGCTTAAATGAGACAATATTTATTGCTTAGTCTATAACAAGTATACAATAAGTGTTAGCTGTTATCATTGTGATCAATATCATATCATTATTTGATATTTAGATATTATACATTAATATATGTATGATTCATAGTGCAATATCATCCTCAAATGTACATTTCAACATTTCTATTAAATTATGCCTTTGAAATATATTCTAAGAAATAGAATTACAGTATCAGATTAATTGAAGACTTTGGAAAACATTGACAATTGTCCAAAAAACACGTAACAGTTTAGAACTAGGAATGTAAGGGTGGTTATTTCTTCACACTATTATTTGAATATTTAATTTTAAATGTTTATATGATAATACAAATAAGATGTCAAGCTGTAATTTTATTTTTTCAGATAATTTATCTCTGATTATAACTTTTATATTATGTCCCTCTGGGCATATTCTTTTCTAAATTCAATCTAAACCTCAGTTATCCTTAATTGTTTAAGTTTTTAATAAGATTCTATTTTATATATTAATAACATTAACTTTTTTCTGTCTATTATTTCATAAATGCTGATTCAGAGTTTACTGTATACTATTTAATTTTGCTTATGATATTTTATGAAAAGTACACTAATTAAAAACTTTTTATTAATCTTCTCTATTATGGTATGCTCAGAGTTTATAGAGCATGGAAATAATCTAGACCTGGGAAGCAGTATTGATTCCTGCCCATAAAATGTTTTATTTCCTTTTTTTTTTTTTTTGGAAGAAATTATTGATACCCCTCAAGTTCTTACAATGATTCTCCAACTATTTCTTAAAGCAATAGTAGTAATTAATATTACTCCAAAGAAATGAATTTTAGCTTAAATGATTAATGTATAAAAAGCATAAATTTTAAAAAGCCTGTGTTAGATTATGACCATCTCTCCAATGCTGTATGTATGGAAATACAGTTTATTTGAACTGTCTTTAAACAGTATTAAATTCTATCTCTCTTTGTCCCTTCTTTGTCTCTATATATTTATATATATGATAGACATCAATACATCTATTAGATAGGTGTATTAATTTATGTATCTAATGTAGATATGTACATTATATGATGTATAAGGTTAATATTATATGTAATGATGTTATATATTATATATTTATTATTTACTGATAAATATATCTACTAGATGTGAATAATATATAATATGAATAAAATGTGTATATCATATCAAATAAATATACTGAGAGATTGTATAAATGACTGAACCATATTGATGCTATAAAAACATAATTAGATGTTTCACTAAAGTATATATATTAAACTATGTATATACTTTTATATATATAAAATATATATTTGAGTAGAATATCTCAAAACTCTCAGGACAAGCTTATTGGATTATTTGCAACTCATATTTGTGATAAGATATGATTTTGACATAGAAGTATAGATGTAAATTGTCTACTAAGTAAAAGAAGTGTTTATTTGTGTGAGTCTATTTATAAGCTAATTTACATATGTTTTGACTGAGGTATTTCTTGATTATGTGAATTATTCTACATTGTCCTAAGGATTTTTATTCAGTGTAAGAGTTGTCCTCTGGTTGTAAAACGCATTGTTATGTTTTATGGAATTAATTACACATTTATACTTGGTAAGGGTTTGAAAAGTTTATAATACAGTTTCCATCCTAGTGGAAAATATTACAAAGAGAATGATAATGTGTAGTCAGTTTTTGGTCACTGTAGATCAATAAATTTTAGTGAATGGAAAAGAAGAGAATGATGATGTTTGCCTAAGGCATTACAATATTAACCATGTTAATATAGTCATTCTAAGTTAAAGAGGAGAACCTAACATCCTATAATTTATAGATAAATCCCAAGTTTCTAAAGTTTCACTTACAATAGACCAACAGGAGTTAATATAGAAAAATAAAAATGGTGCTTTTTGTGACATTAAACAAAATCTCCCATTTTGGATATGGATTTAAATATCATGCTTTTTAAGGGAAGACAGGTCTGAAAGTCTTTCCCAGCCATAGTTCCATCCTCACCCCATCTGCACGCCAAATAGATTCAGAGGCCTTTTTTTTTTTTTTAAGTAGGGGTTTTTTCAACATGGGACTTAAACTCATGGCCCTGAGATTAAGATATGAGCTGAGACCAAGAGTCAGACACTTAATTGACTGAGCCACCCAGGCATCCTGATTCTGAGGCATTTTTAAGTTAATATTGTACTATTTTTTTTCTGATGTCGGAGATAAAACACAAGTAACAGTAATGGCATAATAAAAATAATGACCTAAATATAAGTAATAGTAGTTAGCATTATCTATTTTTTTGTTGTTAATTTGTCAGTGTAAGGAACTGTACATGAATTATCTAATTTAATTCTCACAAAAGCCTTATGGGGCTCTTCTATAAGCTAATTATGTGGCAGAAAACTTAAATAGCTTGGAATAGCTTGCTCAAAGTAACATTTTTAATATAGTGGGATACCAGGATTTAAACACAGCTTAGGAAGATTGGAAATGTTAAGTCATATAATTTTATATTCTATAGACATGGTTGATGAATGATGGTCCATTGCCTGGCCATCTGTTTTTCTAAAGTTTTATGGGTTTAAAAATTTGCATAAAGGAAACTTCATTCCCAGAGAGTGGCCATAGAGGACAGCCTCAGCAATGGGGAGTTGGACTGAGCAGAATGCACAACAACCTGTGTGATGAACACACACTACTGAGGGCTCTTCCTTTGACTACAGTCCCTCTTAGAGAAGCTTATGCACTGGGCCGTGCCAGGGACTGGGGGTGCTCTGGGTTTCCACCCTGCCACTGCTCCTAACCTCAGGAGAGGAGGTACTCCCATCTCCTGGCGCTGCTCTTCCCCAGGCTTTGTCTGTTTTGGTCCTTTTGTCAATGTTTCATAGTTTTTAGCCCCCCATTCTCTCTTTTAGTAGTGGTCTGGATCTTAAATGATAAATTTTAACTGCCTCTTGGTGAAAAAGAGTTTCTTAATAAATGCTTTTTTACTTCTTCAAAAAAAGAAGTATTTGATGAATATTCATTCAGTTGTATGTGCTTAGTGTGAAACCCTGAAAGACTTGGCACAAAATAATGACTAGGTATCTGGGAGCTCCACAGAGGTTCCACAAGTTACACTATACTGAAAAACAGAGGTATACAAGCCAGAGTAAAAAACACAAACTGAACAGGCCAGAAATTCAACGGAGTTTCCCAAAAGGGCTTCATTAGCAGTAACACTACACTAGACCTAGAGTAAGGTCTCTATAGTGTCTCACTAACAAAACCTAAATCTAAGCCTCAAGAGGATCAAGTTCACTCACCAGCAAATTACCTACCTTCCAAAATAAAATTCAACACTCTTTATTCAAAGACAATAAAACTTCAACCTTCAACAGCAATAGTATCTACAATAACCAGCATAAAGTTTTAAAAAAGAAAAAAATACATATATATGGCATGGCAAAAACCAAATTATGTGACCTATCAGAAGGAAAATAGTAACAGTCAATAGAAATAGATCCAGATATGACATGGATTTCAGCATTGGTGGATGCAAACTTTAAAAGTGTAATTATAAATATAATCAAAGAAGTAATGTAAAAGATTAGGGGCAGCAAATTATGGCTCACAAACTGGCCACCTATTTTTACAAATAAAGTTGCAATAGTGAATAGCTAAACCTAATCATTTACATAATGTCTAGAGATGCAATTATCAAACAATAGTGGAACTGAGTAGTTGTGACATAGACTACATGACCTGCAAGCTTAAAATATTTACCATCAGGATCTTTTTTTAAAAAAATGTTATTTGGCTCCTGGAAAAGATGAAAATAATGAGCGAGCAGAAAGGAAGTTTCAGCATAGAAATAAACACAAAGGAATGAAGAGCATAAGAAGTAGCAAATATGTTATAAATGTAAAGCCTGTTTTTCTCATTTTTGAATTTCTTTAATAAAATATAGTTTACTGGTTAAACAAAAATAATAAAATTATTGTGTAAAGTTTGTTTTCCCATGATCAAGTTGGCCAAACTAATGTTTTTTAGAAGCAGACTCCTTTCTTCTTGGTATATATATCTATTATTCTCCATCGGGGATTTATTCAACTATAACATACAGAATAGTGAGGTATTAAATAATATCTCATTTTGTTTTTTTTTAAGATTTTATTTATTTATTTGAGAGAGAGAGAATGAGAGATAGAGAGCACGAGAGGGAAGAGGGTCAGAGGGAGAAGCAGACTCCGCGCTGAGCAGGGAGCCCAATGTGGGACTCGATCCCGGGACTCCAGGATCATGACCTGAGCCGAAGGCAGTCGCTTAACCACCTGAGCCACCCAGGAGCCCTAATATCTCATTTTGTATTTGTCATAAAAACAACTATATTATGGGATGAATAATATATTAAGAAGTAAAATAAAGGTCAACAGTAGTAAAGATAACAGACTAGGATTCATAAACATATATTCTTTTAAGACTACTATCTTATAAGTAAAATGGCATAAAATTAGCTCATGGAATTCTATAATAATGCAAGAATGCATATTGTAAATCCCTAAAAAACACTCTAAAGAATGTTTTAAAAAACATACTAAAAAAGAATTAGTACAAAAAAAGGCAGCAATAAAGAAAGAAAGAAACAGATGGGGCAAATATAAAAGGAAAAAAAACAATATGAAAGGCTTAAACTTACTCATATATTAATTTCAGGAGTTTTTATTTAATGGGCTTAAATGTGGCATTCTTTATGTGTGTCTTGCATGATATATGGCTTGATTTCTACTACCCATTTTGGAAATTTCTTCCTTTCTTACCAAAATCTCTTCAATGACTGATTCTATCCTATCTTAACTCTTCTCTTGTACAATAGTATTTACATTTTTGTTAGTTTTTTTATTTTGTTCTATACATCTCAGATGATCCGTTCTGTGTTTTCATACCATTGCCTCTCTATCCTTCAGTCTGAGTATATCTCAATCTATTTTTCAGTTCATTATCTCTTATTGGCCATTAAATCTATTATACTCATAATTCATTAGATTTTTTTAATTCCTATTTGCTTCTCCTTTATAACACCTGCCAATATTTTCCTTGTCATCTCTTATAACCTTTTATTTATCATAGATATTTTAAAGTCCATGTTTGAAACTTTCTTTAAAAAATATCTCTGGTCACTTTATATTTTGAATTTTTCTTCTTTTTAAAAAAGTTCTGCGTTTAACTGTTTTGTTTTTTATTGGATTACAGATGTTTTATATATATACACACATATATATGGAGAGAGAGAGAGATACATATATGAGGCTTTTGTTGTCATTTTCCTTCAGAGAATATTTATCGTTCTGTGGGGCAAGCAGCTCTTCTCTGCATAGTAGCAATCACATAACAGTTATCCCAGTTGGAGACTATGATGATGTGAAATCAGGCTTTAGTCTTTTGTGACTGAGTGACCTATTTATACTTTGCCTTTCATTCCAATGGGGACTTTTCAGATTCTCAATTAATAGTTTGGGAAATTTATGAAGTCTTCATTTCAAGAGGGCCGTCAAATTCCCATGAGACCGCAAAAAAACCTCTGCTCAGCTTCTCAGCCTATTGCTACTGCTTTCCCTTTTTAAATCAGTAATCATTTCAAAAGGAAAAGCGGTCCCAAACACCCATATTATCACTCTGTACTCTCCTCCACTCCAAGATTACAGCTCCCCAAATTTTCACTATGTTTGTAGTTTTCCATTGTCTTGATACAAAAGATTTTCATATTTTGTCAGTTTTTTTAAGAGGAAGAGTTGAGTATAACCTCATGTAATTTTTAGAATTACCTTCCCTTTTGCCTTGTCTTCTTAGTTTGTTCGGGTTTCTTAATGAGCAGAGGGTATTAGTTTTCACATACTGTGACCTTTCTCCCCACCCCCAACATACTGTGATCTTTGATTTTTAAACTGATAAGCTTTCCTTTATATTTTGAATTTTTTAAAAGATTTTATTTATTCATTTGAGAGAGAAAGAGAGAGTAGAGGGGGTGAGAAGCAGAGGAAGAAGGACAAGCAGACTCTGCACTGAGCACAGAGCCCAATGCGGGGCTCAATCCCACAACCCTGAGATCATGACTTGAACCAAAATCAAGAGCTGAACGCTCAACCAACTGAGTCACCCACGTGCCCCAAGCTTTACTTTAAAAAGAAAAAAAACATAGGTTTTCAGAGCTAAAGGTCAGAACAGGTATTCAGAGTATACTTATAAAGGGTCTAGTAGACTGGAATACCTAATAATGCAAATATATATTTATAAACTAGAATATAATAAGACGGCTAAACTGAAATTAAAGGACATTTTCTCTAGAATTTGAAGGGGAAAAAATCATGGAAAAATCAATAACTGTAACATTAGCATTCATTCAATAGAAGTGATTCATAATTAATTCATTTTACCATCTCATCTATATTTCACTGATGTGAACAAAGAGAAATGTATGGTTTGTAATAAATAAGTTATGGATACGCTTTATGTTTAATATATGTAACCTTGATTTAATACAATTTCTTACAGATCCAATAATGATGACTTCTATGATTTATAACTTTTTTCCTAACATTTTGTGGTCAAAAGGTAATTCTGATAACTCCTAAATGAGTTTTTTCTCAATATAACCCAGAGACTATTCATTTATTATTAAATTTTGTGAAATTTCTTAGAGTATTTGATACAGATTTTTTTCCAGATAGAACATATTCCGAATTACTCCCTTCACAGCAAAACATCTATGTCTTACTTATGTTTCTGTCCAAACACCTCAATAAATAAAGCAATCCACTTATAAAAACAATTAACAGATTGGTATAAACTTGTACAATGAAACCACAGCAGCAGATTTTTAAGTACATAGTTTCGTATTGTCTTATCAAAATTTTTCCAGTAAATAAAGAATGAAGAGAACAGGAGAGAGGAACAAATTCAGAGTGGGAGAGGCAGAGAGTCATAAAGAGAAACAAGGAAAGAAAAAGAAAGAGAGCAAATACTCTGTTGAAAAAAGTGAAGATCTAAAAGTTGGTTAAGTTGATCTAAGTTGATTACAGGTGAAATATCAATTTGGTTATGGTTTTAAGTACCATATTTTGTGGGGTTTTTTTTTAATTTTTACATGCAATTATTTATTTTTGTTCTATTTTCTTTATAGAAAATAAAGGCAGAATAGGTTTATGCTTTGGGATCCTGGTGGGGAGGGAGGAAGTACTCATGTTCTGTGTTGCTTTTAAGTAAATTGATGGTAGGAATGAGTGATAGTCTTAGTCTATTAGGGCTGCTATGACAAAAATAGCACATACTGGGTGAACAACAAACACTTAAATCTTACAATTCTGAAGGCTAGAAGTCCAAGATCAAGGTGCAGGCAGATTCATGTCTGGGAAGGGTCTGCTTTCTGGTTCATAAATGGCCTTCTTCTCTTGATGTCTTCCCATGGCAGAAGAGGCAAGGGGGTTCTCTGGGGTCTTTTATAAGAGCACTAATTGCATTTATGAGGACACTGCTCTTATGATCCTAATGACCTCCCAAGAACCCTACCTCCAAATATTATCACACTGGGGATTAGGTTCCAAAATACAAATTTTGGGGTGGCCATGGTCTCTAGAATTCTGCCCTGGTTCCCCAAAATTCCTGTCCTTGTCACATGCAAAATAAATTTATTCCATCTCAACAGCCCTGAAGTCTTAACTCATTCCAGCATCAATTCAAAAGTCTAAAATATAAAATCTCACCAAAAATCAGATACAGGTAAGACTGTATGTATGATTCATCCCGAGGCAAACTGCTGTCCAAATGTAAAGCCAAAAAAATTATATGCTTCCAAAACACAAGGGTGGGACACAGATAAGATATACATTTCCATTCCAGAAGGGAGGACGAAGAAAGAAGAAAGAGGTAATACATTCCAGGTAAGTCTGAAACCTAATGGGGGAAAATAACAATAAATCTTAAATCTCGGGGCACCTGGGTGGCTCAGTTGTTAAGTGTCTGCCTTCGGCTCAGGTCATGATCCCAGGGTCCTGGGATCGAGCTCCGCACCGGGCTCCCTGCTCCGCAGGAAGCCTGCTTCTCCCTCTCCCACTCCCCCTGCTTGTGTTCCCTCTCTCGCTGTGTCTCTCTCTCTGTCAAATAAATAAAATCTTTAAAAAAAAAAAAGGAACACGGTTTTTTTGGGTTTTTTTAAATTTTTTTTATAGATTTTATTTATTTATTTGAGAGAGAGAATGAGATAGAGAAAGAGCACGAAAGGGAAGAGGGTCAGAGGGAGAAGCAGACTCCCTGCTGAGCAGGGAGCCCGATGCGGGACTCGATCCCGGGACTCCAGGATCATGACCTGAGCCGAAGGCAGTCGCTTAACCAACTGAGCCACCCAGGCACCCAAGGAACACGGTTTAAAAAAAAAAAACAAAAAAAAACAAAAAACCTTAAATCTCTTTGGCCCAATGCTCTGTCTTCATGGCCCTCTGAGGTGGCAGTGTCACTCCCAGGGCTCAGGGGGACAGCCTTATAATAGATTGCTGCCTGGGTCTCTCCACTAGGACAGGTGGCTCCATCTTTTGAAATCCACGTAGAGGTAGAGGGCTTTCACACTCTGCTCATTGGTGAGGACTGTGGCTAGAGGAAGCTGCCAAATTTGCTTCCTGTGCACTCCTGAGGGGAGCCATCACTGCACTGGGGCCTACCAAAACCATACCTGGGACAGGGGAGGAGCCTGGTGCCAGAATGTGAAGGGAGCATGCAATGTGAGGGGACACCTGGCACTGTGCAGCAAGTGTGCTGCTGGGGCCCACAGGCACCACTCCTCCTTTGAAACCACACTGTGTCCCAGGTCCTTGCATTCTGGGCCTGTGATTGGTAAGGCAGCCTTGATAATCTCTGAGTTGGCTTTGGGGTCATTCTTCCATGATCTTGAACAGTAGCTCCTGGTTTCTGATGAGATGGTTGACTCATACACATCTTCTTATCAAATGGTCAATTGGCCACGCTGTTAGTGTTCTCATATTTTGCAATATGGATAGTCTGAAAATTACCCCAAATTTTAAGTTCTACTTCCTTTTCTTCTTAACAATTCCATCTTTATGTCATTTCTCTCTTCACATGATTTACTATAAGCAATCAGAAGGAGACAAGCCAACCTTCAACATTTTGCTTAAAAATAGCCTCATATAAATATCTAACTTAATTACGCACAAGTTCTACTTTCCACAAAACAATAGAACACAAACACAATTAAAGTCTCTGCCCCTTTATAACAAGGTTTGCCTTGCCTTCAGTTTCCAATAATATGTTCTGCATTTCCATCTGAGTCCTCACTGGAATGGCCTCTACTGCTCTTATTTGTACCAACATACTGCTCAGGATTACATAAATATTCTCCAAGGTTGAGGCTTTCTCTATAGCTCTTTTCTTTCTGAGCTGTCACCAAAATCAACTTTAAAGGTGTAGGTCCATGGCAATGTAGGTTTTTTCTAGGATCACTTCAGAACTCTTCCAGGCTCTACCCATTCTCCAGGTCCAAAGCTACTTCCAGATTTTTAGTTATTGGTTACAGAAGCATCCCGCTTAGAACCAATCTCTGTTTCAGTCCATTTGGGTTTCTATAACAAAACTCTATAGACTGGATGGATTAAATGACAACATTTATATCTTATAGTTCTGGAGACTGGAAGTCAAAAATCAAGTTGCCCACAGATTCAGTGTATAATGAGGGTCACATCTAGATTCATAAATGGCTGTATTCTTGCTGTATCCTCACATGGCAGAAGAAGCAAGGGAGTTCTCTGGAATCTCTTTTATAACGACACTAATCCCATTCATGAGTTCTCCACCCTCATGACTTCCCAAAAGTCCCACCTCCAAATACCATCACACAGGGAATTAGTTTTCAGCATATGAGTCTAGGACAACACAAACATTTAGTTTATAGCAAAGACCAATATTCTCTGGATAATAACTTGCTTTGGTTAAGAAAAAGTCCCTTTAAGGGGCGCCTGGGTGGCCCAGGAGATTTAGTGCTGGAATCCTGTGAGAATTTAAGATCGAGCCCCAAGCTGGGCTCCACAATGGGCGTAGAGCCTGCTTAAGATTTTCTCTCTCTCCTTCTCCCTCTGCCCCTCCCCCTACTCTCTAAAAAAAAAAAAAGAAAAGGAAAAAAGAAAGAAAATGTCTCTTTAAGATCTATAAAGTAAGGTCAAATGTAATCCATCATTAACCAAGACATTTTCAGAAGAATGTAAATCACTTAAAACTATCACAAACTAATATTGCAAACTACTGACTCTATAAGGGAAGTTGTATATTTGTTAGAAAGTCATCAGAATCTTATAGTTTTTTAAATAATCCATCAGTTCATTGCTTGACTTATTAATTTACTTTTTTTGTCAATTAATATTTAATAAAGACTTCAGTTTTAAACATCTGTAATTCATCAATCCATTTATTTTACTTTTAACATTTAAATTTAACTTCAGTGGTAGAAGAAACAAAATTATGTAATGAGACTATATTTTAGCACTATGTCTTCAAATAGGGAAACCAAAAAAACCTACTACCACCAAAATAAACCAACTAATCTAATTTATTAAGCATGTCTGCAATTTATTTTCCTTTACATGATTTGGGGGGGGGGGGCAGAAATTTCACTTTCAAAGAATCAAGTCCTTGTAAACAGAGCAATCTTTCCAAAAATAAAATCCAGTAGCTAGATTCTCAAAACTCACAAAACCAAATGGAAATGTCTGGTTGTTAGCCAATAGTGTCATGCTCAAGTCAGCTTCACATCACAGGCAATAATCTATAACTAATTTCAGTAGGCAAATTCCAATTCTAAACATTATTAGAGACTACCATTGTTATTCCCAACTGTGTTGGCAATTGTATTATTGCTGAATTCTATATGACAAATTTTCTTTGGCAACTTTTTATACTATCAAACAACACAACTGGACAACTATGAAGGTTTGAATTAACTTATTATTTCAAAAATTTCAAACTTTATAATTATTTAAATGTAAATTTCTTATGGATGCATCTTATAAGAAACATGCCTAATGTAATATAATGACAACAAAAGAACTACTAATAATCATTACTAAAAGCTTTTCAGATATATGTACAAGTACATAATTGAACTCAAACACCAGTGAAAATATTATAATGTTAGTTCCAATTCACTATCAGACTTTCTGTGATAAAGGATAAAAATTAAATGTAAAAACTAAAATCTGGGTATCCAACAATTTTTCTGGAAGGCTATTTCAAATGAATTCAAATGGCCTAATAAACAATGACTAGAATATAATATGAATTCTCACTATAATACCTCATAATACAGATAACTTAATTTTTAATCCTTGTTCTATGGAATAAAACTTTTTTGGAGGCTTGGCAAAATAGTACCAAGAAATTTAAACATGAAAGTCTAGTCCAGATCTATAACTAAGAAATATTTTCTAAATATAACAAAATCACCAATTTAAATTATAAATGGCTTCCATTAAATATTACCACTCCAAAATTCACACAATGTAAATTAAAATGGTATGGCAGAAAGTGCAATCTAAAAATGTTCACATTTCAAAGATAAATGATGGAAGTTTAGCCAGCAAAAATTCAAGTAGGCATTTATGTAAATATTTTTATGCAAATTTCGATGAGTAAGATACAAGAAATGACTTGTTTCAATAATTTTATGTACAGCTTGCATACATCTTAAAACAAATACAACTGAAAACATTTCTATGTAAAAGCCACAATAAAGTCCAGTGAAATACTAAATAACAGTCTTACAAACTGGTCTCTCAAGAGAGTAACAACTGAGTATGGTATTCTAAGAAATGTCCTCTTCTTGATCAATCATTTCTGTTTTAACTGAAAAGACATCTGCTAGCTTATGTTTTAGAATTTCTGAACCTCTGACTTTAAGGCATAACAAGCATTCTCCACTTTGGCCAAACTTTGTTTTGAAGGTATACAACTTCTTAGAAACCTCATAAGGTCCAGTATTGCCAATGAATGAAAACCCATCATAAACCTGACATAAAAACTGGCTCACTTTAAAGGGGGTGCCAATGTACCCATCCCCCACACTGTTAATACACATCCGCATCAACTCCCCAGTTAAAATAGCCATTTCCAGAAGGTAATCAACAGGTGTGATTTTCAGTTTCCAAGTTCCAAACTGCTTCTCCTGTGCATCAGTGGGGGGAGGGGGTGTCTTGTTTTCTTTTTACATTCTTCTGTTGTAAATATCAATTATTTAATTTCATCCATACTGATAAGTGATCATGTTTTGATGAAATGTTGAAAAGAAACAGCCTTCACATATTACTTCAGGCCTGTAGTAATGGCTCTATGCAACTGATGCATGTCCTCTCCTGAGAGCTGCTGGGCTACTTAGATATCTTTTGTTTCCTACCATCTGTTTTAATTTCTGATTCAGTCAATATATCTTCCATATCAGGAGCACTTGTAATCTCGTGGAGGAAAAAAAAAATGTCCTTTTACTTTCAGCAGTTTATATCTTAAGTCTCTCATATTTGTCATGTTTTGCATCAAGTTCCTGCTGAAGTGATCTGAAGGCCACATCACAGGTGAAGATGAATTAACATCCTTCCCTTCTCTTCCTGATTATATGGGGAATTCTCATGCTTCCTTTTTCTGAACCTCCTGATCCTTATTTACTGTTCATGTTGTCATGGCCTACAGTGAGATGAGCAGAGGCTGAGGGCCTTGGAGCCAGCAAAGTGCCCAAGGTACTAGCTGGAGAGCCTGCCCAGTAGCCCTTTGCAGCAAGGCAAAGTCCACACATTCAATTTAATAATTTACTTGTTTAAATAACACACACACATATACTTGGCATAACGCTTAATGACATAATGTATTCACTATATAAGTGTATTCTTAGGACAAATTTTGAAAATCAACAGTATTAACTTTAGGAACTGTGGTAAATCTTGGTGTTTGGTTTTATGTTTAAAGGCTGAAGGCTCTCTGTGTTTGGTTTTATGTTTATTTGGCTAGGATTTATGCTGTGTTTAATATCTGCCCTAGCTGCAGATGTCAGAGACTAAAATTTCTTTGGCAGCTTTTGTGTCTTCTGTTGTCTTGGATTTTCCTTGAGAGTCCTTTTTGAATAGGGTCTGAGTCTTGCTGTTCTTTTCAGTTTTAATTCCCAGTTATCATATATAAGCCTGTTGATGTAGCAGTTAGATGTGGGGGCGGGGGAAATGTTCTCTAGCAGTAAGATCGAGTTAGGGGTAAGTCTTTTAGTAAGCCTGGGTCCCTGAGCTGTGATCTTCACGAGTGCTTCTCAGTCTTTTTCTTTCTTTCTTTTTTTTTTTCCTCCTTAGGTGACACAGGAAGACTGGGGGTGCTGGGTGGGCTGGTCGAGACGGGGAATTCTTTTCCTTCACATAGGTAAAAGAGTTTCCATTATGGGCAAGCCTTTGTTAAAGAGAACAGAATTCCCTGAGCATATTCCAAAATGGTTACTTTACCCGTACTCCTGTTGGAAGCGCGGTGGGCTGGAGTGGGGGGGCAGTCTCAGATCTTCAGAGTGAGAACCTGGTAGGGCACCTGGAGGGAAAACTACAAAAATGCAGGAGACACTTAGGACTGATCTCCCTCAAGTTTTTATACCTCAAGCCAGTCCACACTAGTCTCGAGCAATTAGTCAACTATACCCTTTATTACTACTGACGCTGGATCTAGTGGCTACCTCTGTTTCTGATAAACTATAAGCTCTGCACCTGCTTTTCTTTCCAATCTTTCAGCACACTGATATGCCCTGTGACCTTAATTCTCTGCTGGATCTAAGAGAGGTGGTGATGTATGTTTCTTCAGCTTTTTTCTTGTTATGAGGATGGGAGTGACAACTTCCAAACCCTACATTTGGACTGGGAACTGGAAGTCTAATATGAACTCTGACTTGTATGGCTAAGGAACTGTTAGTAGGATGTGATATGGATTACTCTGGGGCCAATGTTTTAAGAGTCAGTGTAAGATTTGCAAGTTTTAAGTATAATATCACTCACATTTACATAATCACTATTGTCAGAAAATTACAGAAGAATTTAAATCTGAAATTAAATAAAATCAAGACAACTCATCCAAAGATGTGTTTATTAAAATTTTACTTAATTTGGGTATGTTGCAGATTTTATTCCAAAACAAATTTATATACCATTTTATTTAAACTTTTAAAGCGGGAATACCACTAAAAATTGCCATTGTATTTTTAGTTACATTGGAAAAGGAAGGAGAGTAACAATCAAAATGATGCTTTGATAACATTTACAAGTAATTGTAAAATGTGTTAAATATTTTCTGATATAAATTAAGTTATTGAGAAACAATTTACTTTTTAAAGACACTACATATGAAGACAAAAAGTATAAATTTTCTAAATACTGAAAACATATAATAAATTTTTTGATTTCCCATGTTTTTTTTTATGTGTATGAAATGATATGATATATTAGGTGTCATCTAAAAGCTTTTCAGTTTTTTTTGTTATATTTTCTCCAATTTCTTCTTCTTTGATAGTGTAATTATGCCAGTACTACTGAGAAGGTAATCTTAATATAATTAGAAGTCTTTGAAAATAAAGTTGATTCACAGATTCTAAGTTATTTTCCTTTTAACATTCAAGACAGTCTTACTTTGTTGAGGGTTTTTGTCGTGAATGGATGTTATACTTTGTCAAATGATTTTTCTGCATCTATTGAAATGATCATATGGTTCTTATCCTTTCTTTTATTAATGTGGTGTATCATGTTGATGGATTTGTGAATACTGAATCACCCTTGCAACACAGGAATAAATCCCACTTGATTGTGGTGAATGATTCTGTTAATGTATTGTTGGATTCAGTTTGCTAGTATTTTATTGAGAATTTCTGTATCCATGTTCATCAGGGATACTGGCGTGTACTTCTCTTTTTTATTGGAATCTTTATCTGGTTTTGGTATCAAGATAATGCTGGCCTCATAGAATGAATATGGAAGTTTTCCTTCCTTTTCTTTTTTTGGAATAATTTGAGAAGAATAGGTATTATCTTTTCTTGAAATGTTCGATAGAATTTGCCTGTGACACCATCTGCCCCTGGACTTTTGTTTGTTGGGAGATTTCTGATTACAGATTCAATTTCTTAGCTCGTTATTGGTCTCTTCAAGTTTTCTATCTCTTCTTGTTTCAGTTTTGGTAGTTTATATGCTTCTAGGAATTTATTCATTTCCACTAGGTTGTCTTTTTTGTTGGCATGTAGTTTTTTCATAATATTCGCTTATGATTATATTTCTCCTCTCTCATTTGTGATTTTACTTATTTGGGTCCTTTTCCTTTTCTTTTTGTAAGTCTGGCTCAAGGTTTATCAATTTTATTAATTTTTTCAAAGTACCAGCTCCTGGTTTCATTGATTTGTTCTACCGTTGTTGTTTTTTTTTTCAGTTTCTATATCATATATTTCTGCTTGAATATTTATTATTTCCTTCCTTCTGTTGGCTTTAGACTTTGTGTAGAGGGAAAATACCTCACCATAATAAAGTCCATATACAAGAAACCCACAATTAATCTCATCCTCAATGGGGAAAAATTGAGAGCTTTTCCTCTACGGTCAGGAATAAGACAGGGATATCCACTCTCACCATTGTTATTTCACATAGTACTGGAAGTCCTAGACTTAGCAAATAGACAAGAAAAAGAAATAAAAGGCATCCAAATCGGCAAGGAAGAAGTCAAACTTTCACCATTCACAGATGACATGATACTCTACGTAGAAAACCCAAAAGACTCCACCAAAAATTTGCCAGAACTGATATGAGAATTTAGTAATGTCGTAGAATACAAAATCAATATACAGAAATCTATTGCATTCTACACACTAATAATGAAGCAACAAAAAAAGAAATTAAAGAATCAATTTCATTTACAATTTCACTAAAAACAGTAAGCTACTTAGGAATAATCCTGACCAAAGAGGTAAAAGGCCTCTACTCTGGAAACTATAAGAGACTGATGATGGAAAAAATTGAAGACAACATAAAGAAATGGAAAAACATTCCATGCTCATGGATTGGAAGAATATTGTTAAAATGTCTCTATTACCCAAAGCATTCTACATATTTAATGCAATCCCTATCATAACTTCAATAGCATTTTTCACAAAGCTAGAATCAACAATCCTAAAATCTGTATGGAAACACAAAAGACCCCAAGTAGCCAAAGCAACCTTGAAAAAGAAAAGCAAAGCTGGAGGCATCACAATTCCAGACTGCAAGTTATATTACAAAGCTATAGTGATCATGAAAGTATATTACTGGCATAAAAAGACACACAGATCAATAGAACAGAATAGAAAACCCAGAGATGAACCCACAGCTATATGATCAATTAATCTTCAACAAAGCAGAAAAGAATATCCAATGGAAAAAAAGGAGTTTCTTCAACAAATCGTGTTGGGAAAACTAGACAGCAACATATCCAAGAATGAAACTGAACCACTTTCTTACACCATACACAAAAATAAATTCAAAATGATGAAAGACATAAATGTGAGACAGGAAACTATCAAAATTCTAGAGGAGAATACAATCAGTAAGCTAAAGTCAACAACACAAGAAACAACAGGTGTTGGCCAGGATGCGGAGAAAGGGGAACCCTTTCGCACTGTTGGTGGAAATGCAAACTAGTGCAGCCACTCTGGAAAACAGTATGGAGGTTCCTATGATCCTATGATCCAGCAATTGCACTACTAGGTATTTACCCAAAGAATACAAAAATACGAATTCAAAGGGATACATGCAACCTGATGTTTATGGCAGCATCATCTATAACAGCCAAATTATGGAAAGAGCCCAAATGTCCACAGACTGATGAATGGATAAAGAAAAAATAGTGTATATATACAATGGAATTTTACTCAGCCATAAAAAAGAATGAAAGCTTGCCATTTTCAAAGACATGGATGGAGCTACAGATTATTATGTTAAGTGAAATAAGTTAGTCAGAGAAAGACAAATACCATATTATTTCACTCATATGTGGAATTTAAGAAACAAAGAAAAACAACAAAGGGAAAAAAAGGAGAGAGAGACAAACCAAGAAACAGACTGTTAACTATAGAGAATAAACTGATGGTTACCAGAGGGGAGGGGAACGGTTGAATAGGTGATGGGGATTAAGGAGTGTACTTGCTGTGATGAGTACCGGGTGTTGTATGGAAGTGTTGAATCACTATATTGTACAATGGAAACTAATATTACACTGTATGTTAACTAACTGGAATTTAACCTAAAACTTAAAAAGTAAACTAATTAAAAACAAAACAAAACAAAAGTCTTACATCTCTTTTCTTTATAACAAAAATGTTCTAAACATAAAGCTTTTGAAGAGACCTATAAAACTAATACATATTACCAATTTTTTAATTTTTCTTTTTTTAATCCTGACTCTAATTCCTGAATACTTCTACAAATTCTAATAGTCTAGGGTGAGCATGCTGTCCAATCATCAGACCAATTACATTATCTTACAGGAACTTATGTACATGTATACATTGATATGCTTCCAAGTGTAGATGATTTCACCTGTATTGTTTATTACACATAGAGACAAAAAGTGTCTTCTGAAAAGCAGTCAGAAGTTTCCAGTCAGCCTTTTATTGGTAGACAATGTAATTAGAAGAATAAAAGCAGTGGGGTGCCTGGGTGGCTCAGTCAGTTAAGTGACTAACTCCTGATATGGGCTCAGGTCCTGATCTCAGGGACCTGCGATCATGCCCCGTGTCAGGTTCCGTGCTCAGTGTAGAGTCAGCATGAAGATTCTCTCCTTCTCCCTCTGCCCCTCCCCACATTGTGCTTTCTCTATCTCTCTCTCTCCAAAAATAAATAAATAAACCTTAAAAAAATAAAAACAGCACCAAGAATCAAGATTGTTGATTCTGCGTAATCCTTTTGCTTAGTATCTAGTTGTGCTCCTTTAGCCCAATCAATGTTCTAGTCAATCCTTTGTTTTCTCTATGAAATAGAAATTATACCACTTGTTCATTCAGGTTATTAAACTGTAAGAATTAAACAAAATGTGTTCAAGAGGTTAAGTCATCTAAATGGGGAAACTGACTGAATTTGTCAAGTATAGCCCTTCACAATGCTCCCAAACTCACCAACAGTACATGTATTAATATTGTGAGATGATTAAGATAACAGGTGAAAGCACATAAAAAAATTACAAGGTTCTGAAAAATAACTGATGCCATTTTCTTAACCATGGGTTGTGTTACTCATGTATTCTGTGCATCTACATTCTTCTGATTTTGAATCAACTTTTAATTAACTACAAAAGAATTCCCTAGTTCTAGCCATGAATCCTGATGAAATAATATCTTAACCCCAAGGGCATGGAAATAAATCAACCTCCCTCCAATGTAATGATCAGAGGAATAACAATTTCTCCGCATAGCAGTTACCTTTGCTATTCTAAAAATCACGTGTGAGGTTTATACAATAATCCTCTCCCTAGCACACTGCACCAAAAGAGATTATTGTAGAACTAAAATTTCTCCACACTATATAAATCGGATTTCAATTTAAATTCATTCTAAGCCCATCTATAACTTTTAGATCACTGCTTTTGGGGAGTGTTGATGCAGAAAATCGCATTATTTAAAGGCAAATGTTTTAAGATGACTTTAATTTTAAAACTCAAAATCATATATCTTAACAATAGATACTGGATTAGGAAGCGTATCTATGTACTCTGGGAGTTATACATTTTCCCTATCTTCTTTTAAGTCAGGACATACATTTAACTAGTCAATGTAAGGTGTAGTAAAATTCCTGGCTACAATTTATTCACAACCATTCGAAGAAGAATGGTTGATGGATTGATATATTCTGAAATGTGTACTGAGCTAGAAGAAAACAAATCTGTAAAATATACAAATCTTTTGTCAGGCTTTACAAGTTCAAAACCATTTGAAGCTTTTCTACATCTTTCCTGATGTTTAAATACCTGGGTGATGACATATTGAGGTTAAAGTTCTCAATGAAGCAGTGCTGGGTATTTGAAAGCACTTGCATTGATTTTATCACTAGACAGCAGCTATGTGACAATTGATGGATTGTAGGGACCACAGTCCATTAACTCTATATGCCTATCTGTTATCAGTAGATTTTTAAAGTCTCCTTATTTTTTATCTGCACTTTTGATATTTACTAAAAAAAGCACTTTTATTTGACGTATATATTTTATGCTCAAGAAATCAATGATATTAATTACCTAGAGTAGACTTAAGTAATATATATCCAAATCGATTGGTGTGTCTTAGTACTTTATTTTAACCAATAAGATAAAATAAATGTTGATTCCATAAAGAGACAGAGCATTGATTTTTATTTTCTGTTGAATTCTTACTTCTTAATAAATCATCCTGTTTATTGATAGTATTGCTGGACATGGAGGAATTGTTGGTTGATATGTCATTAACAATTCTCAGAAGGCTAAATCCACTTCCTCACCAACCCTCTATAATGTCAGTTGAATCCTTAAGATGGAGAAATTCTTTTATAATAATATGATTTATGAAAAAGATCAATAAATCTAAGGAGGCTGAAGGAACATTTTTAAATCATATTATTAGGAAGTTTTGAAAATCTTAAGGTTTGGTAAGCGTGGACCGCGATTTCTTTTATATCCCAGAGTCAACAGTTTGATGGCTCTTTTTATACTAAATGCACTTCATATAATGAAATCACAGGATCTAGTGAGCAGGTAGTCAAATTTACATGGTAAAAAGATCTAGATGGAGATTCTAGTACCATACTAGCTGAATTTCTTAATCTTCTTTAATCACAGTTTTGTCATCTGTAAAATATGGATAATTATACCTACCCTGTTGTGAGAGATACAGTATGAGAGGACATAAAGTAGATTCTCAGCAAATGGGTCAATCATTTTATAGACCATAGTTGCAAGCAAAACTAATCTGGACATTTGGTGTAACTGACAGATGTCAAAATAGGATCAGAGAGGAAAGAAAGCCTTTTGTGGTCACAGAGACATAGTTAAAGCTTTATAAAGACTTAAAGGAAATTTGATGTGTGTGGCAACACAAACCTTTCTCAGCTGAATTATTAGATAAATCCCAGAGAAATCCTGGGTTACATAACATACAAAACATAAATAAAACATAAAACATAAATAACTAAATAATAAAGGTGCTATATTTTTTTAAAATTTCAGACATCAGATTTTAATAATCTTATTAACTGATGAGGTGGCATTAATGAGATGTAAATAAGCAGGCATTATATTAGGGAATCTGATATATCTGTAGTCTGTTTTATATTGAAATAATTGTGAAACCCCATTATTGATAATAAAATATATATATATACATATATATATTTTAAAGATTTTATTTATTTGACAGAGAGAGACACAGCGAGAGAAGGGACACAAGCAGTGGGAGTGGGAGAGGGAGAAGCAGGCTTCCTGCAAAGCAGGGAGCCTGATGCGGGGCTTAATCCCAGGACCTGGGATCGTGACCTGAGTCGAAGGCAGACGCTTAACAACTGAGCCACCCAGGTGCCCCTAAAATATACTTTTAATATTAGTCTGAACAATGACATATATGGTTATAAATTATTTGAAAATAAAATTACATATAAATGTCCTGTATAAAAAGACATAAATCTCACAAGTCTTACGAGGTGTGAGTTCATATTAAAAATCAAATCATTAGGAAAGTTTTTTAATGTAAATTTTGAATTAGGAAAATATTTTTAAACCATAAAAACTATGGATGCTTTGATGAAAGAAGACCAAACAATTTGACCACAAACAATTGAAATGTATAGGTCAAGACAAGGCCACCAAAAGTAATTTTGTTCAAAATAAAATTGAAGGGCAAATAGGAAATTCATGCTACATGATCATTTATTATGAAGAACATACATGAAAAATTATTGAACTCTTATTTTATCACTGAATTCACAAATATTATTTTTTGTTAACATGGTTTAACTGAAAAAAGACAATGCTGATATAACAGATACCTTGATACATTGCTAGTAGTAGTTTAAATTGCACAATTCGTCTGGAAAACAATCATGACCTTTAAACATATTCATGTTAACCAGGTAACTCCCACTGGAGAATCACTCCTAATGAAATAATTCCAAACATTTGATATATATGTTTTTGTAATAAGTTAGTAATAAAAACCAACATATTAACATATTTACTAGTTCCAGGTAACCTCAATTTCTTGAGGAAATAAAGACAAAATTTTCAGTTAAAATTTTGAGAGAAAAGACAAATATTCTAAGCATTAGGGCTTTTTTAATTCTTCATTTGTTTTGGGCATATGCAAAATTATCTTATTACCTGATTCTGGTAACAGTTTTTCAAAATGACATAATTATATAGTGAATAATATATACAATTTTTAAAAATAATTCATAGTGTTTATAGAGTGGCAATGAAACTATCTTGTGTGCTTAGTTTGTCTTACTAATGATTTTTTTCAAATATTTATCATAGTGAAGGATACATTATTCTGTTTATAAAATGTATTTACTCAACATTAAGTTTTGTGAAGTTCATACTTAGAGCTTTATGTTCAACTAATTTAGAAGGAAAAAATAACGAGAATACAGTGGCTGATACATTTGCTGATAAAATCTATTTAATGATACAAAATCTAATAAAAAGTAGACAAACATTGCATTTCTCTTCAAAAACGGTGCTAAAGTTTAAATAGTTGATTTCTAGAGATCTGCTTCTGAACTAGTAAAATACAATATGTCCCCAGGCATCTTTATAATAGACTAAAAAATAGAATCTTCTTAAAGAAGCATGCTAACACTCTTGTAATTCCTCCATATATCATGAAATGAAACAGACATGGAAATTTATTTCTTTCATATTGTTATTCCTTATTAGAGAGAAATTTAATCACTTCCCCAGGGTCACTTTTTATAGAAGAAGTTCCTGTCCACCACTTAACATACTCAGGTTGGAGGTTTGGGAAGCTTTTTCCAATCTTCTGTGCATCCTGTCTGAATCTACATTATTCGGGTATCTTCCCACGCACTCCCGATAAGCTCCCCACTGAGCTGGAGGACGTGTACCCCAAGTGAATGAGACTTTGCTTCACTTTCATTGCCTCCCAAATTCAAGTCACCATTATCTCTCACCAAGACTGATCAAACAGCTACTTATACTGTCTCCACGATTTCAAGAATGGACTTTCATGACTTTTCCTCCACAATGACGCCAGTGTAATTATCCAGGAATGTAAGTAAGATTGTATCTATCATTTGAAAGCTTTAAATATTCCAGTGGCTTTGAACTGAATGTAGAAAATATGCAAACATTTTACATTGGCCTTGTAGCCCCTGCATGATATAACTCTGATTTCTCTAATTTCATCAACCACACACACCCTTATTCATCATGAGCTTGTCCTAGGTTGCCAGATTTAACCAAAAAATGAAGGAAAAAAGAAAACATGCAGTTAAATTTAAATTTCAGATTTTAAAAAACCCTCTCTTTAAAGTAGAAGTATGTGCCATGTGATAGTTGGGATATAGTTCTACCAAAAAAAAGTTATTTATCTTTTTATTTAAAATTCAATTTTAACTGAGTGTCTTCTATTTTGTCTGGCAACTCTTAATTCTAGCCCTCCCAAATTCCTTTCTCTGCCTGAACATTGTCAAGCTTACACATCCCACAGAATTTTTGAACATGCTCATCTCTGTATCTGAAATGTTCTTTCTCCAGGCTTTCACCTGTAACAAATGTTAAAATTTAAATGGTAATTAGGCCCCAAAATAAAACATGTGAAAATTCAAAATGTAGTGCTAAATAACCATATGCAGTTTTTTCAAAGATTAGAAAATCCAGTTTCACAAGTCTATGACCCCTCCATGACATCAAACATATAAAAAGGAACATACACACACACAAAAAAGAGGATTTTGTGAGGAAAAATTCCTTGAGAGGAGAGAAATTCAAAGCAGGCAAAAAGAGAACAAATCACCTGTGGTAGCCTGAAAACTGGCCCTCCAAATATGTCTATGTCTTAATCCTTGGAACCTGTGAATGTCATCTTTTACAGCAAAAGAGATTTTGCAGATGTGACTGAATTAAAGATCCTGCGAACGGTAGATCATCCTGGATTATCCAGATAGGTCCAAAGTAATTGTAAGGGCCCTTATCAGAGGGACCCGTGAAGAGTCAGAATCAGAGAAGAGAGCAAAGCAATGACAGGTGCAGAGACTGGAGAGGTACAACTTGAAGGCGGAGGAAAGGGCTCAAGCCAAGGAGTGAAGGCACCCAGTAAAAGCAGGAAACTGCAGGGCAATAGATGCTGCCCTCAGAACCTTCTGAAGGAACCAGCTCTGCAGATACTTTTGATTTGGGCCCCATGAGGCTCAGTCCTCAAGACTATATACGAATAAATTCGTATAGTTTTAAGCCATTAAACTTGCAATCTGTGAGGGTGACTACAGGAAGCTAATACACCAGCAAACTCACAGCCCCCTGCTCTGTTCCCATTACGTCTTCCAAACTAAAGCAGTCCTGATCTTGAGGGTAAAATAGCAGTTATTGTTAAATCAGGGTCACAGTTTATAGTTATAACTCTGGATATTTTAATTAGTAAATGTTCAACTTAAAGTGAATTAAAGTTTATCTTTTCCCAAAAGGGATCAGGAGAGTTATTGGATTTGCAAGTATTCTCACAGATTCTTAGAGGTGAACTTACTGATCAGGAACTGTTCCTTTTAAAGGAAGCTTATTCACGTTTGTCTTAAATTTGGCATTCAGCCAGCACTCCAGTTAAATTAAGTCCCACTTAGTCATTCTTCTTTATTACTCTGAGTTCATTTTAAAATTTTGGTGGGGAGAGTGGTTTCAACCCTCAACCTATTTTTGTAACAAGTATGATTAAATATTTTGGAATCTCTTAAAAAATAAGCCAAGCAAAATGCATTAAATCTTTTTAGTTAGCCATTGAAACAATCTTGTTGACTAGAGAAAGTGCTTTTAGGCACTCCTTGAATGATATATAGTATGTGTACTTCTCTTCAGAAATCAAGCACATAAATAAATACATCTGGTAGCCTCTCTAGTCCGTTGCTAAGAGACAGGAAATTAGGTGGTTTTAGAATTGGGGAACAAAGAAAATTACTGTCTAAAGCATGTTCTAAAAAGGAGAGAAAAAGAAAATACAACAGGATTTTTATCAAATATAAGCACTACAAACATAACAGTATTCACCAATATAAGGCATTACAATATGAGCACCCTTATGATGGGCGACAGGGGAGGAATAGTACTGATAAGCAGGATGACAAACAGAACTGAGAACATTAAGAAATTCTTATCTCTTCAAAACCCAGAGGCATAGTATAAGCTTTGCTTTAATGTTAGGAAGACTACTTACTAGGTTAATTTTTCATCACAATAAAACAATTTCTTAAAATGGCATGATAAAACATCATCAACATACCAATTCTATAAAAGTGAGTAAACAATTTGGCAGCTTGAGGAAAGATTCATATTTTGGCTACAAACACATATCTAAAATTAGTCTGGTATTTTTCGGGGCACTGGGGTGGCTCAGTCGGTTAAGTGTCTGCCTTCAGCTCAGGTCATGATCCCAGGGTCCTGGGATTAAGCCCAGCATTGTGCTCCCTGCTCAGTGGGGAGTCTGCCTCTCCCTCTGCCTCTCTTCTTGGCTTGTGCTCTATCTCTCTCACTCTCTCCCTCAAATAAATAAAATAAAATCTTTAAAATAAAATAAAATTAGTTTGGTCGTTTTAAAATTATACAAATACAAAATAAAGAATGTATTAAGGATAGGAAAACAAAAGATATCATTGCAATTTTCCTCTGTAGGCTACTCTCCTACTGTCTGTCTATCCTATAAGTACTGGCTTGCTCAACACTCTGCTTCATCCCTTCTTTGTATTTTATATCCTCTCCAAAGAAAACCCATGCAAAAACTTAAAGTCAATAATTCACATCAATTTTATCTCGCTTAATGCTAGATTGTATTTTTATATACTTAACACTAAACATCATTTTCTGAATGTTCATGATCATTTCCAACTCAATCCAAAATTGAACACCTTCAAGAGTCTTCTTCTCATTCTCCCATATTTCTAATATTGATTAATAACATTCTCCTTAATCATTTGCCCAAACCAGAAACTATCCTAGATGCCATCCATTTTCAATATTTAATCAATTATTAAAACTCTGTTCCCTCATCTTCATCCCAATTCTGCTACTTACAAGTTCATCATCTACTTTTGAGGTCATCTCAAATCACTCTTTATTGATCTCATTAACTCTCTTTTTGTTTCCCATTATTATATAGCACTATTGGCATTTACTGGAAACTGAAATTCTTTACCAAATCCCCAATGATGACATAAAAAAATGGAAATGTTTTAATATATGATTTCTCTCTCCTCTGAAACCTATATGTCCACTTGACCTTGCATGACTTTAAATTATATTTATTTTCTCGACTTTTCTTCAGTCTGCATTGCTCCTGTGAAGCCTTTCTTGACCCCTACAGGCACATATAAATTCTCATTTCCCTGTATTACCACTTTGCCTTCTTTAAACCTCACATATCAATCAAGAATTTTTGGTTGCAACCAACAGAAAATATTATAGTCATCACCATTTTAACACTGCAGGGTATTTATCTTGTTATTTCATAATGCACTTCACTAATTGATTGATTTCATATTTGCCACCCCATGAGAACTTTAATCATTAAAATACTGAGGCAGTATTGAACAGAGTTCATGGCATGCAGTAGATGCTCCCTGCATGTATGCTAACTGAATTTTAAAGTTAATCACATGTAGTAATTTAGATGAAATGCATTTATGTGGTTTATAATATGATTAGGCAGAAAACAATTCACTGTTGGTGGCAGTAACGTGAACTGGGTATTCTGAACAGTCATCCCACTAAAATGAAAGTATATACTACATAAATTGCAGGCAGAGCTTAATGTATTAGGAACTTCTCTAGCTGACCTCCAGAATAAAAATAAAAGCAAATTTGGTTAAAAAAATAAAATGAAAAGCAGTACACCGAAATAAGAACAGGAACACTAAGGCAATAAGCAAAAGCAAAAGGAAGGATAGCCCTGAAAGCAAATAACCATTTCATTACTGTTTTCTGAAAATTAAAATTAAAAAAAGCAAACTTTAGATAGATACTGAAGTTACTAGATATGAAATATAAAATCATTACGTAGGAAATACATATGAAATAAAAAAGAATCACAAAAAATGAGCAAGGAACAAAAGATTAGATAATGGCCTATGAAATTTGGAAACTATATAGATGTATTTTACACAAACATACTCACACATGAAAAAATAAATGTTTCTAAGTTCTAAAAACAAAAACTCCTAGCAGGTTAGACACACACTAAGTAGCTGTGACTAACTAACATGAGGCACGGAGAGATTTAAATATAGAAAGTGCCGACAGATATTATAGGACATGGAAGATAGAATGAGAAGATGTAAAATTAGCTAATCACTGTCCCTAGAAGAGGAAATAAAGATGTTGGAAGAGAAGCAATATTTTAGAGATAATACCTAAGACTTTTCCAGAGCCGTTGAAAGATGTGAATCCTCAGATAAGCTGTCAGGTGGGTGATACACAACATTTTTGTCCTACTTCCTGTTTGTGCTCTAAGGGTTGAACAATTTTAAGCTTTACAGGCCACGCTTTATTTTCCGTGTTTTGACAATACAATTCTTAGTGTGACAATTCCTTAAAAAAAAAAATAGTCTATTTGTTTCTGGTCACTTCAATGTACATGCAACTACAGATCTTGTCTACAACTGCAGATCCTTTTGTTAAGCCTGAGGGCTTTATTTTATATTTAACAGTCTCTGTTTTCTGCTCATCCGTCAACTTGTTTTGCTTTATGAAACAAGCAGCTTGGGTGAGACCCTGTGCCCTTTTATATGCTGACTCATTCTATGCTGGCCTCCATCACAGGGCAGAAACTCATAACAGAAGATGTGTCCTAGAGGTTTGGGCCAAATATTTATCTTTTCATAAGACCACACTTCAGGGTCACGGCTTCTAACTCTTGTGCCTTACCAGATGTCAGTATCCGACATGAAACTCATGTACTTGACACTGTGGTGCTATCTTGCAGATTTACCAATTAAAATATGGAGAATTATAGAAACTCCAGAAAGAGATGAACAGATACAGTGAACATTGCTACATTACAATGATAATATTTTAAGTCTTTATGTATTTATTTTTAAATTTTATTTATTTGACAGAGAGAGACAGCTAAAGCAGGGACACAAGCAGGGGTAGTGGGAGAGGGAGAAGCAGGCTTCCCGCTGAGCAGAGAGCCCGACGTGGGGCTCGATCCCAGGACCCTGGGATCATGACCTGAGCCAAAGGCAGACGCTTAATGACTGAGCCACCCAGGCACCCCTATTTTAAGTCTTTAAAATAATTGTTCTGGAACAATTGTTTAAATATCCATAAGGACAGGAACTGCACTATTATAGGAAAGTAAAATTAGGTCCTTATTTTACACACAACATTCAATTCTAGATAAACTTTAAAACTAAAGTGAAGAAATTATAGAACATGTTCATGATCTCAATTTTTAAAGAAAAGAACTTCTGCAAAAGTATACCAAATGAATAAGTCAAGAAGGGAAAAATTAAGAATTTTGGTGATTGGTAATTCCTGTTGATAGCGGAAGGATAGAGCAGTGTTTCCGAGAAATGACTTGAAAAGCATAGCTCTGAAAGAATAATATCCAAAATGTGAAAGAAATGTACGTCATTAAGAGAAAATCAGACATCCTGGGAAAACGTGGCCTGAATATATAAAACAACTACAGCATAGAGGAGGAAACATGAATGGCAGTATGTTAAATCCTACCAGTATAAGGAAAAATGTAAATTTTGAAAATATTGAGATACGCTTTTCTCCTTTCTAGACTTGTAAAAATTGAGAAATTTGTTATTACCAAAATTTTGGCATAGATAAGTAAATAAACACTTGTCTATATATCAATATAACTGATAAAAACAATTTGGAAAGCATTTTTGTATTATCTTGTAAAGACGAAAACACATAAACTTAACCACCAGGTATTCCATACTGGTGAATAAATTTTGCAGAAATTTTTGTCTGAGTACAGGTGCATGTACAAGAATGTATAATGCAGTGTTGCTTATGATAGGAAATACCTGGAAACAAATGTTTATTAACCAGAGAATGGATAACTGTATTAATAGAACAGATATTTATACCATGGATTATTAAATATCAGGAAAGATAAATATACAATAGTTACCTAAAACGACATTAGTAAGATTTAAAAATGCAATATTTTGTAAGAAAGGCCAGTTATGGATGAGTACATAAAGGAAGATGCTGTTTGTAAAAGGCTGAAAAAGCAGCACAATATACAAAACACTGTTTATGAATAAATGCCTTTAGGATTAAACTATGATAGAAAGGTAATATTTGATAAGCAACCACACTGGACAAAAGGTAGGAATATGGAAATGGAGGACACACAGATGCATGCAAACTTGTCACTAACATTCCAATTCTTCAGTGGACTTGTACCTTGTAGTATAAATTATCTTATTATGTTTCAGAATTCCCATGTATATAATGCATGCTGTTTTGTATCATGTAATACTGCATATCTCTACTGCAATCTCAATACCATTATTAGCCTACTATTAATTCTTATCCCAGGTACACACACTGATGAATAGATTTGAAAAGTTTCATGAATTCTCTCTCCTTGAACTCTGCCACACAGCATTGCAGCGATTCATCTTTGCCTCTTCTCCACATCTTTTTCTTATGAAGAAAGACAAAAACAAAAACAAAAACAGCCACATGGGTCCATTTTTTTAGGAATATCACTTAGCTACTGGGGCGATGTGAGGGTGAATGCATCAAGAAGGCACACAGAAGAGTTTTGGGTGTAAATGACAGAGCGCTTACAAGGACACAGTGGCAAGAAAAGAGTTAAACTGATCTGAGAAACCTTTTGAGGAAAGAGAATAAGAAGACTTCCTAGAACTGCAAGGTTCTAAGAGATTCAAACAAAGGTTATTTTCGCCAGAGTTGACTTCAGACTATTTGCTGCAATCCCACTAAATGTTTAAGCAAAAACATATTTCAGAGTGTGCTCCTTATATACCTACTGCTCTGACATTCCATCACGAGCTCTCTATTTTCATACTTAACAACAAAAAACAAGCTGAGAACAAGAACGTGCGCATTTTTTGGTTAGAGAAGGTACATGACTTTCATGAGAGTGGCAAAGGGATTCGTTGTAGGCATTTGCCAGGCTTGTATGGCTACCCAGTACTTCTCCTGCTTACCAATTATTCTACCACGGAATTCCTGTCTTTTACGGAGACAGTGATTCTTGGGCATGAGTGACAGCACCGTGCTGATTGTTATCCTCTAAGCTAAGCCTCAGAGTGGAAGTAGAGTGATCTACAGCATTTAACGTTCTGTGATGACAGCAACAATGCTTTTACTAGTTCAGTTCTGAAGCTTCAGTATTTTTGCTTTCTTTCTCCTTGTCTGTGTACTCTCAAAGTAGGAGTTGGATACTGGGGTGTACAACTAAGATCCACATTTATAGATATTTCAAATGGACATTTCCAAATCCTATGTCAACCTCCTACTCCCTTGTGTTATTCTACTATAGAGGCTGGGAAGCCAACATGCAGTCTTCCCTTGAACCTAAAGGTTTTGTGCTCACAATTCAGGCTAGTGAGAGGGCAAACATTTGGGTACATGGTGTTCCCTTCCCAGGGAAAGAAAGGAAGAAGGAAGGAAAGAAGGATGGGAGGGAAGGGAAAATGGGGAGAAAAGGGAAGGGAAGGACAAGGGAAGGAGAAAAACATGAAAAGAAGAAATCTTTCTTTGTTGTTGTAGTTCTTCTCTCACTATTTCAACAGCAAAAAAAGTGTAATAGATTGAAACTTTGAAGTTTGAAGTCTTAAAGAACAATGGTACAGGAAGATAAAGGAAGCTCATTTAGGGAGCATATACTGGACATGGAAGGCCTCCCAACAGATATCTTGTGATGTAAAAAAAAAAAATCTATTAATTATTCAGTCACTGTGTATTAATTTTTCCATTGCCCAGAGCCTAAGTGACATAGGTCATGGCACAAAAAGGATAAATATCACTGCAACTGATAATGTTTGACTCTGTTTTTATTATTTAAATGATGAGCAGTTATGTTATTACATGAACAAACGGGCACACTACAAACAGAATGAATTATGAAAATTAAAAATATGTCACCAAGTTTAAATCAAATATCAAATTAAACCTTCACATTTAAAGGATTAATAATCCTCACTGTGCTTTGTGAATAGTAGTCCTGATTAACAAGAATTATTCATTGGAATTAGAATTACATTCATATTCTCAATCTGTTTAATTTTTATCTATATTTCATAGTTGTCTCCCAATTATTTTTAATCAGTGCTAACACCAGTAGCTTTTCCTGTTAACACATCTCCTCAACAGCTTTGGATTTAAAATTGATATAAATATATTGTCTTAGTCTCAATCTGCTCTCATAGGCCCTCAAAATATCTGCTTGCCCATCCCAGGTATTTCTGGGTATCAGCAGAGTTCTATCTCTATGGTACTCAGGAGGAAGCCAGATCATGTTTTTCTGCCTCACTATCCTCCTGATGGCTTTCCATGTGGCTTCTGCGTGAGAAGAACACTGTTCAGCACAGCACAGCAGAGCTGTTGCCTGCCGGTAGTTTCCCGAGGCCCTCAGAAGGAAAATCATAGCTGTCTCTCAGCTCTGAGTTAGCCTTTGGCATGTAGGCGCTGAAGATAAATACCGCTTAAACTCAAACCTCAGAAAATATTTGCCAGCTACTTCATATCTCATGACATTAGTCCCTAAAGATTTCAAAGGGTGGTGTGATTTTGTTGATTGCTTGAAATAGACCTTGGTAACAATACCGCACCATGTAAATAAGCTTATGATACAAATCAAGTTCAATTTGTGATTCCTTTTGAAGAGAATGTGGTTGTTAAACATTTACCTGATACTATTGATTCAAAAACTATTACCAAACCAAACAAACAACAACAAAATATGAACAACAGCAACAGAAAACCGAAACTAGCCCTGAATTCAGGAATGGGAAGGAGATGGCATAGAACTTTTGCCATCATTTGTCAGAATCTGGTGCATATAGAAAAATTACTCAAGCAAATCAACCACAACAAAAACCACCAAAACACTCCATTCCTCTGCCTTTAGTCAAAAGCAACGAACCTAATTGTATTAACTCATGAAAATAAAAGCCTGAATGTATTAACTGCCCACCATATCTACAAACAACTATATTCTGAATTTTTATTTGAATCTTATGATATAAAATCAAGACGTTTACTGAAATAGAATCTGACTCCTTTTTCAACGTTCAACCGATCACAGATTTTAAGCCCCAACACTGCTGTTGACTTCCCCTTCTTCCCCACATCAGTCAGGGCAAGCTGATAAGAAACTGCGGGTGCCCCCTACTCTGATATAGGCAGGAAGTTCAGATCTGCAAGTCCCAGCAGGTGTGCAGGGATCATCATCCCAGCCCTAACTCTTAAGGACCACAGAGCTCCAGAGCCACTTTCCCTTCTCTCTCAAGTCATTTTCTGACCTGCTTGGAACCTTGCTCCCTCCAAAAAGTCAGATTATGTGAATGACACTTTTATATTCTTTTGTTTTGTGTATAGCACCATTCTCCATGACATCTGAACCAAATTAAGGGGAAGCCCATCCTATCTGGATGAAATGATCAAAATGTTGACAAAGCCCATTTGGGCTGTATTTGGTCCAATACTGGGAAATAATAGCTGAGGGAAAGTCCATAAGGAAATGTTGACTAGACTGGGATTCATTTATGTGGAATTTAACAATCTGTGGGAGAATGCTAATATGACAATTTGTCCATATTCTTTGGTGTAGTGTAAGGTATGCCTTGCTTTTAATGATGCCATTATTTAATCCTATGCCTAGAATCCAGTAAGTGGGAAAAGATGCAGTGCAAATAACTGTACAATCGTTAACTGCAAAGTAAGGCAAGAGGCTGTGTCTGACTTGGTTCAGCATTCTAACTTCTAGTATCTGAAACAGTGACTTCTTTGAGAAGAATATACAGAGTATAGTATTAGAAGTACCATGCATATTTTAGGTTTATTTAGAATATCAAGGACTATTCTTTGGCTGAGAAAAGAGTGTAAGAAAAAAAGTGACAAGGACTGCACTATGAAAGAAGAAGCCTTTGAACTAAGACTTAAGAAATGTTCAGGAGTTCCAAGAGTGAGGTTGGCAGAAAACGAAGTTGAAGCTGGGAAACAGCATTTTAAACACTGTATTTTAAACAATAATAAAGAGCCGACAACTCAAACCTGATAGAATAAAGAAAAAGTATAAGTAACAACTTGAATGAATCCCATTAACATAATGTTTAGGAAAAGTAGACAGAAAAAAGGTTATTCAATATGATTTAAGTATAAAATTCAAAATAGGCTTTGAGCAGTTTGGATCCTGGTTAGCCTTGGAGGAAGCAGCTTCATAAAGGGTCATAAAGGGGGTTTCTGGAATGCTCCTAATGTTGTTTCTTGATCTGGGTGCTGATTAAGCAAATACATTCAGATTATGAAAATTTATTGAGCTACATATTATGATTTTTAAAGTTTTCTGAATGGATATTATACTTTAATAAAGCTTACTTTAAAATTAAAATAAATATCAATAGATTCTGAGTGAAAGTAGATGCATGGTTAAGTTTGGTTAAAGATTTAATTAATACTGAAGAATGGTGAGATACACATTTAGAAACTGGAATGATACTGTGATAAGCTATAAAAACAGTTCTAAGAAGATTTGGTATGCCACAATTACACACAAAAGTCTAAAGAATGGCATAAACACAGTTTCGTTTTACCCAAACTAATCTGAAATTAATGTAGATAATGAAGGATAGGCAGGAAGTACTGACAGCACAGTTAGGAATGGGAACAGCTGATAAAACAAATCAGACAGTAGTTTATGCAGCAATGCATTAGTGTGAGAACAGGGGGAATATATCCTTGTAAATCAGGCACTTTATGTACTAACATATCTTGCAATTTAATAAGGTTAAGCCAAAAAGAAAGCATAATGTAAAACTACTAAACCGTCTAGCTAACGACACTGAAGATGCTCATAAGAGGAATTTGAGGCCTTAAGAGTTGAAATGAAAGACTGTCAGGACATGCTTGAGTTCTGCTTTTCCTTATATTTTAGGAGAGTGAGAAAAGTTGAAGCTGCTCTTTGTTTGGAAAAAGTTCAATTAAATCAATGTCTCGGTGCTTTTGGGGAACGTCAGCCATTCACTGTATGGTGCTTAGACTCTATTTCAAAGTGGCCCAAAGGTGTTATAAAAAGTGGTAATTAAGTTTATCAAACTGATTTGTATAGACTTTTGCCTGAAGCAATGGCTTATTTGTTTCAATAAACTCAGTGATAACAGGCTTAAGCCTTACTTATTTTCAAAGGAAAAGTCTCTTGACCATAATATAGTCTGGCATGAAAGGAGGAAAATTCTTCAGCTCTGATCCATTCAAGGTACAGAAATGTGCAATTTGAGCTGGCAATACATTGACAGGACATTAATTGTACTTCAACATGGACAGAAGCACTCAACCCAAGAAAAGAGTGTCTTCTCCTTGGCACTGGCAAGAGAAGGTGTAGTTTGTCAAATCTGGGTGATTGCAGTAGTCTCAATGACCACTTCAGGGCTCTTATAAGACACTAAGTATTGGTATTGCTACCTGAATATATATTTCAGTTCCCTAAAATAGTTGAGTGCTGTTTTAGGGCAAGTATTGTAGATTATTTTGTTCTGCATGCTTTGCCAACTCTAGAAGAATAGCTCACACAAGGAAATTGGATTATGGGGCTCTCTCATAACCCCCACCAAGTCTACCCAGCTACCTGTTTTGGCGCCCA